>NW_027174632.1:0-256736 GCF_000390325.3 Nicotiana tomentosiformis
TTTAGAAAATGGGCAATCATTTCCTGGATATGGTAATGGTAATTTTTCTGTTGGCAGGCAGAATTAGAACATGAAATATAAGGATGCTACCTCTACTGCTCAAGCAGCGGCTGAGTTTGAAGAATATGCAAGCCTAGATGCCAGGAGCTGTTGTAGAACTTTCAAGGCAATATTGTGTTGATAATGGTGGTTCATGCCACTTAGGTTTCAAGGATGAAAGGTTGGAACATGGGCAATCATTTCCTGGAGATGGTAATGGTAATTTTTCTGTTGGCAGGCAGAATTGGAACATGAAATTTAGGGATGCTACCTCTGCTGCTCAAACAACGGCTGAGTTTGCAGAACATGCAAGCCTAGCTGCCATAGCTATTGTAGAACTTTAAAGGCAATATTGTGTTGATGATGGTGGTTCATGCCAATTAGGTTTCAAGGATGAAAGGTTGGAAGATGGGCAATCATTTCCTGGAGATGGTAATGGTAATTTTTCTGTTGGTAGGCAACATTGGAATATGAAATTTATGGATGCTACCTCTGTTGCTCAAGCAGCGGCTGAGTTTGTAGAACATGCAAGCCTAGCTTCCAGAGCTGTTGTTGAACTTTAAAGGCAATATTGTGTTGATGATGGTGGTTCATGCCACTTAGGTTTCAAGGATAAAAGTTTAGAAAACGGGCAATCATTTCCTGGATATGGTAATGGTAATTTTTCTGTTGGCAGGCAGAATTAGAACATGAAATATAAGGATGCTACCTCTACTGCTCAAGCAGTGGCTGAGTTTGAAGAATATGCAAGCCTAGATGCCAGAGCTGTTGTAGAACTTTCAAGGCAATATTGTGTTGATGATGGTGGTTCATGCCACTTAGGTTTCAAGGATGAAAGGTTGGAACATGGGCAATCATTTCCTGGAGATGGTAATGGTAATTTTTCTGTTGGCAGGCAGAATTGGAACATGAAATTTAGGGATGCTACCTCTGCTGCTCAAACAACGGCTGAGTTTGCAGAACATGCAAGCCTAGCTGCCATAGCTATTGTAGAACTTTAAAGGCAATATTGTGTTGATGATGGTGGTTCATGCCACTTAGGTTTCAAGGATAAAAGGTTAGAACATGGGCAATCATTTCCTGGAGATGGTAATGGTAATTTTTCTGTTGGCAGGCAGAATTGGAACATGAAATTTAAGGATGCTACCTCTGTTGCTCAAGCAGCGGCTGAGTTTGCAGAACATGCAAGCCTAGCTGCCAGAGCTGTTGTTGAACTTTAAAGGCAATATTGTGTTGATGATGGTGGTTCATGCCACTTAGGTTTCAAGGATAAAAGGTTAGAAAATGGGCAATCATTTCCTGGAGATGGTAATGGTAATTTTTCTGTTGGCAGGCAGAATTAGAACATGAAATATAAGGATGCTACCTCTACTGCTCAAGCAGCGGCTGAGTTTGCAGAATATGCAAGCCTAGATGCCAGAGCTGTTGTAGAACTTTCAAGGCAATATTGTGTTGATGATGGTGGTTCATGCCACTTAGGTTTCAAGGATGAAAGGTTGGAACATGGGCAATCATTTCCTGGAGATGGTAATGGTAATTTTTCTATTGGCAGGCAGAATTGGAACATGAAATTTATGGATGCTACCTCTGCTGCTAAAGCAGCGGCTGAGTTTGCAGAATATGCAAGCCCAGATGCCAGAGCTATTGTAGAACTTTCAAGGCAATATTGTGTTGATGATGGTGGTTCATGCCACTTAGGTTTCAAGGATGTAAGGTTGGAACATGGGCAATCATTTCCTGGAGATGGTAATGGTAATTTTTCTGTTGGCAGGTAGAATTGGAACATGAAATTTAAGGATGCTACCTTTGCTGCTCAAGCAGCGGCTGAGTTTGTATAACATGCAAACCTAGCTGCCAGAGTTGTTGTAGAACTTTCAAGGCAATATTGTGTTGATGATGGTGGTTCATGCCACTTAGGTTTCAAGGATGAAAGGTTGGAACATGGGCAATCATTTCCTGGAGATAGTAATGGTAATTTTTCTGTTGGCAGGGAGAATTGGAACATGAAATTTAAGGATGCTACCTCTGCTGCTCAAGTAGCGGCTGAGTTTGTAGAATATTCAAGCCTAGCTGCCAGAGCTGTTGTAGAACTTTCAAGGCAATATTGTGTTGATGATGGCGGTTTATGCCACTTAGGTTTCAAGGATAAAAGGTTGGAACATGGGCAATCATTTCCTGGAGATGGTAATGGTAATGTTTCAGTTGGCAGGCAGAGTTGGAACATGAAATTTATGGATGCTACCTCTGCTGCTCAAGCAGCGGCTGAGTTTGCAGAACATGCAAGCCTAGCTGCCAGAGCTGTTGTAGAACTTTAAAGGCAATATTGTGTTGATGATGGTGGTTCATGCCACTTAGGTTTCAAGGATAAAAGGTTGGAACATGGGCAATCATTTCCTGAGATGGTAATGGTAAATTTTCTGTTGGCAGGCAGAATTGGAACCTGAAATTTAAGGATGCTACCTCTGTTGCTCAAGCAGCGGCTGAGTTTGTAGAACATGCAAGCCTAGCTTCCAGAGCTGTTGTTGAACTTTAAAGGCAATATTGTGTTGATGATGGTGGTTCATGCCACTTAGGTTTCAAGGATAAAAGTTTAGAAAACGGGCAATCATTTCCTGGATATGGTAATGGTAATTTTTCTGTTGGCAGGCAGAATTAGAACATGAAATATAAGGATGCTACCTCTACTGCTCAAGCAGCGGCTGAGTTTGAAGAATATGCAAGCCTAGATGCCAGAGCTGTTGTAGAACTTTCAAGGCAATATTGTGTTGATGATGGTGGTTCATGCCACTTAGGTTTCAAGGATGAAAGGTTGGAACATGGGCAATCATTTCCTGGAGATGGTAATGGTAATTTTTCTGTTGGCAGGCAGAATTGGAACATGAAATTTAGGGATGCTACCTCTGCTGCTCAAACAACGGCTGAGTTTGCAGAACATGCAAGCCTAGCTGCCATAGCTATTGTAGAACTTTAAAGGCAATATTGTGTTGATGATGGTGGTTCATGCCACTTAGGTTTCAAGGATGAAAGGTTGGAAGATGGGCAATCATTTCCTGGAGATGGTAATGGTAATTTTTCTGTTGGCAGGCAACATTGGAATATGAAATTTATGGATGCTACCTCTGCTGCTCAAGCAGCGGCTGAGTTTGCAGAACATGCAAGCCTAGCTGCCAGAGCTGTTGTTGAACTTTAAAGGCAATATTGTGTTGATGGTGGTGGTTCATGCCACCTAGGTTTCAAGGATGAAGGTTGGAACAAGGGCAATCATTTCCTGGAGATGGTAATGGTAATTTTTCTGTTGGCAGGCAGAATTGGAACATGAAATTTAAGGATGCTACCTCTACTGCTCAAGCAGCGGCTGAGTTTGCAGAATATGCAAGCCTAGAGCCAGAGCTGTTCTAGAACTTTCAAGGCAATATTGTGTTGATGATGGTGGTTCATGCCACTTAGGTTTCAAGGATGAAAGGTTGGAACATGGGCAATCATTTCCTGGAGATGGTAATGGTAATTTTTCTGTTGGCAGGCAGAATTGGAACATGAAATTTATGGATGCTACCTCTGCTGCTCAAGCAGCGGCTGAGTTTGCAGAATATTCAAGCCTAGCTGCCAGAGCTGTTGTAGAACTTTAAAGGCAATATTGTGTTGATGATGGTGGTTCATGCCACTTAGGTTTCAAGGATGAAAGGTTGGAAGATGGGCAATCATTTCCTGGAGATGGTAATGGTAATTTTTCTGTTGGCAGGCAACATTGGAATATGAAATTTATGGATGCTACCTCTGCTGCTCAAGCAGCGGCTGAGTTTGCAGAACATGCAAGCCTAGCTGCCAGAGCTGTTGTTGAACTTTAAAGGCAATATTGTGTTGATGGTGGTGGTTCATGCCACCTAGGTTTCAAGGATGAAGGTTGGAACAAGGGCAATCATTTCCTGGAGATGGTAATGGTAATTTTTCTGTTGGCAGGCAGAATTGGAACATGAAATTTAAGGATGCTACCTCTACTGCTCAAGCAGCGGCTGAGTTTGCAGAATATGCAAGCCTAGAGCCAGAGCTATTCTAGAACTTTCAAGGCAATATTGTGTTGATGATGGTGGTTCATGCCACTTAGGTTTCAAGGATGAAAGGTTGGAACATGGGCAATCGTTTCCTAGAGATGGTAATGGTAATTTTTCTGTTGGCAGGCAGAATTGGAACATGAAATTTATGGATGCTACCTCTGCTGCTCAAGCAGCGGCTGAGTTTGCAGAATATTCAAGCCTAGCTGCCAGAGCTGTTGTAGAACTTTCAAGGCAATATTGTGTTGATGATGGTGGTTCATGCCACTTAGGCTTTAAGGATGAAAGGTTGGAACATGGGCAATCATTTCCTGGAGATGGTAATGGTAATTTTTCTGTTGGCAGGCAGAATTGGAACATGAAATTTATGGATGCTACCTCTGCTGCTCAAGCAGCGGCTGAGTTTGCAGAATATGCAAGCCTAGATGCCAGAGCTGTTGTAGAACTTTCAAGGCAATATTGTGTTGATGATGGTGGTTCATGCCACTTAGGTTTCAAGGATGAAAGGTTGGAACATAGGCAATCATTTCCTGGAGATGGTAATGGTAATTTTTCTGTTGGCAGGCAGAATTGGAACATGAAATTTATGGATGCTACCTCTGCTGCTACAACAGTGGCTGAGTTTGCAGAATATTCAAGCCTCGCTGCCAGAGCTGTTGTAGAACTTTCAAGGTAATATTGTGTTGATTATGGTGGTTCATGCCACTTAGGTTTCAAGGATGAAAGGTTGGAACATGGGCAATCATTTCCTGGAGATGGTAATGGTAATTTATTTCTGTTGGCAGGCAGAATTGGAACATGAAATTTATGGATGCTACCTCTGCTGCTCAAGCAGCGGCTGAGTTTGCAGAATATGCAAGCCTAGATGCCAGAGCTGCTGTAGAACTTTCAAGGCAATATTGTGTTGATGATGGTGGTTCATGCCACTTAGGCTTTAAGGATGAAAGGTTGGAACATGGGTAATCAATTCCTGGAGATGGTAATGGTAATTTTTCTGTTGGCAGGCAGAATTGGAACATGAAATTTATGGATGCTACCTCTGCTGCTAAAGCAGCGATTGAGTTTGCAGAATATTCAAGCCTAGCTACCAGAGCTGTTGTAGAACTTTCAAGGCAATATTGTGTTGATGATGGTGGTTCATGCCACTTAGGTTTCAAGGATGAAAGGTTGGAACATGGGCAATCATTTCCTGGAGATGGTAATGGTAATTTTTCTGTTGGCAGGCAGAATTGGAACATGAAATTTAAGGATGCTACCTTTGTTGCTCAAGCAGCGGCAGAGTTTGCAGAACATGCAAGCCTTGCTGCCAGAGCTGTTGTTGAACTTTAAAGGCAATATTGTGTTGATGGTGGTGGTTCATGCCACTTAGGTTTCAAGGATGAAAGGTTGGAACATGGGCAATCATTTCCTGGAGATGATAATGGTAAATTTTCTGTTGGCAGGCAGAATTGGAACATGAAATTTATGGATGCTACCTCTGCTGCTCAAGTAGCGGCTGAGTTTGCAGAATATGCAAGCCTAGATGCCAGAGCTGCTGTAGAACTTTCAAGGCAATATTGTGTTGATGATGGTGGTTCATGCCACTTAGGCTTTAAGGATAAAAGGTTAGAAAACGGGCAATCATTTCCTGGATATGGTAATGGTAATTTTTCTGTTGGCAGGCAGAATTTGAACATGAAATATAAGGATGCTACCTCTACTGCTCAAGCAGCGGCTGAGTTTGAAGAATATGCAAGCCTAGATGCCAGAGCTGTTGTAGAACATTCAAGGCAATATTGTGTTGATGATGGTGGTTCATGTCACTTAGGTTTCAAGGATGAAAGGTTGGAACATGGGCAATCATTTCCTGGAGATGGTAATGGTAAATTTTCTGTTGGCAGGCAGAATTGGAACATGAAATTTAAGGACGCTACCTTTGTTGCTCAAGCAGCGGCAGAGTTTGCAGAACATGCAAGCCTTTCTGCCAGAGCTGTTGTTGAACTTTAAAGGCAATATTGTGTTGATGGTGGTGGTTCATGCCACTTAGGTTTCAAGGATGAAAGGTTGGAACAAGGGCAATCATTTCCTGGAGATGGTAATGGTAATTTTTTTGTTGGCAGGCATAATTGGAACATGAAATTTATGGATGCTACCTCTGCTGCTCAAGCAGCGGCTGAGTTTGCAGAACATGCAAGCCTAGCTGCCAGAGCTGTTGTAGAACTTTCAAGGCAATATTGTGCTGATGATGGTGGTTCATGCCACTTAGGTTTCAAGGATGAAAGGTTGGAACATGGGCAATCATTTCCTGGAGATGATAATGGTAATTTTTCTATTGGCAGGCAGAATTGGAACATGAAATTTAAGGATGCTACCTCTACTGCTCAAGCAGCGGCTGAGTTTGCAGAACATGCAAGCCTCGCTGCCAGAGCTGTTGTAGAACTTTAAAGGCAATATTGTGCTGATGATGGTGGTCCATGCCACTTAGGTTTCAAAGATGAAAGGTTGGAACGTGGGCAATCATTTCCTGGAGATGTTAATGGTAATTTTTCTGTTGGCAGGCAGAATAGGAACATGAAATTTTAGGATGCTAACTCTGCTGCTCAAGCAGTGGCTGAGTTTGCAGAATATGCAAGCCTAGCTGCCAGAGCTGTTGTAGAACTTTCACGGCAATATTGTGTTGATGATGGTGGTTCATGCTACTTAGGTTTCAAGGATGAAAGGTTGGAACATGGGCAATCATTTCCTGGAGATGGTAATGGTAAATTTTTTGTTGGCAGGCAGAATTGGAACATGAAATTTATGGATGCTACCTCTGCTGCTCAAGCAGCGGCTGAGTTTGCAGAATATGCAAGCCTAGCTGCCAGAGCTGTTGTAGAACTTTCACGGCAATATTGTGTTGATGATGGTGGTTCATGCTACTTAGGTTTCAAGGATGAAAGGTTGGTACATGGGCAATCATTTCCTGGAGATGGTAATGGTAAATTTTCTGTTGGCAGGCAGAATTGGAACATGAAATTTATGGATGCTACCTCTACTGCTCAAGCAGCAGCTGAGTTTGCAGAATATGCAAGCCTAGATGCCAGAGCTGCTGTAGAACTTTCAAGGCAATATTGTGTTGATGATGGTGGTTCATGCCACTTAGGCTTTAAGGATGAAAGGATGGAACATGGGTAATCAATTCCTGGAGATGGTAATGGTAATTTTTTTGTTGGCAGGCAGAATTGGAACATGAAATTTATGGATGCTACCTCTGCTGCTAAAGCAGCAACTGAGTTTGCAGAATATTCAAGCCTAGCTACCAGAGCTGTTGTAGAACTTTCAAGGCAATATTGTGTTGATGATGGTGGTTCATGCCACTTAGGTTTCAAGGATGAAAGGTTGGAACATGGGCAATCATTTCCTGGAGATGGTAATGGTAAATTTTCTGTTGGCAGGCAGAATTGGAACATGAAATTTAAGGATGCTACCTTTGTTGCTCAAGCAGCGGCAGAGTTTGCAGAACATGCAAGCCTTGCTGCCAGAGCTGTTGTTGAACTTTAAAGGCAATATTGTGTTGATGGTGGTGGTTCATGCCACTTAGGTTTCAAGGATGAAAGGTTGGAACAAGGGCAATCATTTCCTGGAGATGGTAATGGTAATTTTTTTGTTGGCAGGCAGAATTGGAACATGAAATTTATGGATGCTACCTCTGCTGCTCAAGCAGCGGCTGAGTTTGCACAATATGCAAGCCCAGATGCCAGAGCTGTTGTAAAACTTTCAAGGCAATATTGTGTTGATGATGGTGGTTCATGCAACTTAGGTTTCAAGGATGAAAGGTTGGAACATGGGCAATCATTTCCTGGAGATGGTAATGGTGATTTTTCTATTGGCAGGCAGAATTGGAACTTGAAATTTATGGATGCTACCTCTGCTGCTCAAGCAGCGGCTGAGTTTGCAGAATATTAAAGCCTAGCTGCCAGAGCTGTTGTAGAACTTTCAAGGCAATATTGTGTTGATGACGGTGGTTCATGCCACTTAGGTTTCAAGGATGAAAGGTTGGAATATGGGCAATCATTTCCTGGAGATGGTAATGGTAATTTTTCTGTTGGCAGGCAGAATTGGAACATGAAATTTAGGGATGCTACCTCTGCTGCTCAAATAACCGCTGAGTTTGCAGAACATACAAGCCTAGCTGCCATAGCTGTTGTAGAACATTAAAGGCAATATTGTGTTGATGATGGTGGTTCATGCCACTTAGGTTTCAAGGATGAAAGGTTGGAACATGGGCAATCATTTCCTGGAGATGGTAATGGTAATTTTTCTGTTGGCAGGCAACATTGGAATATGAAATTTATGGATGCTACCTCTGCTGCTCAAGCAGCGGCTGAGTTTGCAGAACATGCAAGCCTAGCTGCCAGAGCTGTTGTTGAACTTTAAAGGCAATATTGTGTTGATGGTGGTGGTTCATGCCACCTAGGTTTCAAGGATGAACGTTGGAACAAGGGCAATCATTTCCTGGAGATGGTAATGGTAATTTTTCTGTTGGCAGGCAGAATTGGAACATGAAATTTAAGGATGCTACCTCTACTGCTCAAGCAGCGGCTGAGTTTGCAGAATATGCAAGCCTAGAGCCAGAGCTATTCTAGAACTTTCAAGGCAATATTGTGTTGATGATGGTGGTTCATGCCACTTAGGTTTCAAGGATGAAAGGTTGGAACATGGGCAATCGTTTCCTAGAGATGGTAATGGTAATTTTTCTGTTGGCAGGCAGAATTGGAACATGAAATTTATGGATGCTACCTCTGCTGCTCAAGCAGCGGCTGAGTTTGCAGAATATTCAAGCCTAGCTGCCAGAGCTGTTGTAGAACTTTCAAGGCAATATTGTGTTGATGATGGTGGTTCATGCCACTTAGGCTTTAAGGATGAAAGGTTGGAACATGGGCAATCATTTCCTGGAGATGGTAATGGTAATTTTTCTGTTGGCAGGCAGAATTGGAACATGAAATTTATGGATGCTACCTCTGCTGCTCAAGCAGCGGCTGAGTTTGCAGAATATGCAAGCCTAGATGCCAGAGCTGTTGTAGAACTTTCAAGGCAATATTGTGTTGATGATGGTGGTTCATGCCACTTAGGTTTCAAGGATGAAAGGTTGGAACATAGGCAATCATTTCCTGGAGATGGTAATGGTAATTTTTCTGTTGGCAGGCAGAATTGGAACATGAAATTTATGGATGCTACCTCTGCTGCTACAACAGTGGCTGAGTTTGCAGAATATTCAAGCCTCGCTGCCAGAGCTGTTGTAGAACTTTCAAGGTAATATTGTGTTGATTATGGTGGTTCATGCCACTTAGGTTTCAAGGATGAAAGGTTGGAACATGGGCAATCATTTCCTGGAGATGGTAATGGTAATTTATTTCTGTTGGCAGGCAGAATTGGAACATGAAATTTATGGATGCTACCTCTGCTGCTCAAGCAGCGGCTGAGTTTGCAGAATATGCAAGCCTAGATGCCAGAGCTGCTGTAGAACTTTCAAGGCAATATTGTGTTGATGATGGTGGTTCATGCCACTTAGGCTTTAAGGATGAAAGGTTGGAACATGGGTAATCAATTCCTGGAGATGGTAATGGTAATTTTTCTGTTGGCAGGCAGAATTGGAACATGAAATTTATGGATGCTACCTCTGCTGCTAAAGCAGCGATTGAGTTTGCAGAATATTCAAGCCTAGCTACCAGAGCTGTTGTAGAACTTTCAAGGCAATATTGTGTTGATGATGGTGGTTCATGCCACTTAGGTTTCAAGGATGAAAGGTTGGAACATGGGCAATCATTTCCTGGAGATGGTAATGGTAATTTTTCTGTTGGCAGGCAGAATTGGAACATGAAATTTAAGGATGCTACCTTTGTTGCTCAAGCAGCGGCAGAGTTTGCAGAACATGCAAGCCTTGCTGCCAGAGCTGTTGTTGAACTTTAAAGGCAATATTGTGTTGATGGTGGTGGTTCATGCCACTTAGGTTTCAAGGATGAAAGGTTGGAACATGGGCAATCATTTCCTGGAGATGATAATGGTAAATTTTCTGTTGGCAGGCAGAATTGGAACATGAAATTTATGGATGCTACCTCTGCTGCTCAAGTAGCGGCTGAGTTTGCAGAATATGCAAGCCTAGATGCCAGAGCTGCTGTAGAACTTTTAAGGCAATATTGTGTTGATGATGGTGGTTCATGCCACTTAGGCTTTAAGGATAAAAGGTTAGAAAACGGGCAATCATTTCCTGGATATGGTAATGGTAATTTTTCTGTTGGCAGGCAGAATTTGAACATGAAATATAAGGATGCTACCTCTACTGCTCAAGCAGCGGCTGAGTTTGAAGAATATGCAAGCCTAGATGCCAGAGCTGTTGTAGAACATTCAAGGCAATATTGTGTTGATGATGGTGGTTCATGTCACTTAGGTTTCAAGGATGAAAGGTTGGAACATGGGCAATCATTTCCTGGAGATGGTAATGGTAAATTTTCTGTTGGCAGGCAGAATTGGAACATGAAATTTAAGGACGCTACCTTTGTTGCTCAAGCAGCGGCAGAGTTTGCAGAACATGCAAGCCTTTCTGCCAGAGCTGTTGTTGAACTTTAAAGGCAATATTGTGTTGATGGTGGTGGTTCATGCCACTTAGGTTTCAAGGATGAAAGGTTGGAACAAGGGCAATCATTTCCTGGAGATGGTAATGGTAATTTTTTTGTTGGCAGGCATAATTGGAACATGAAATTTATGGATGCTACCTCTGCTGCTCAAGCAGCGGCTGAGTTTGCAGAACATGCAAGCCTAGCTGCCAGAGCTGTTGTAGAACTTTCAAGGCAATATTGTGCTGATGATGGTGGTTCATGCCACTTAGGTTTCAAGGATGAAAGGTTGGAACATGGGCAATCATTTCCTGGAGATGATAATGGTAATTTTTCTATTGGCAGGCAGAATTGGAACATGAAATTTAAGGATGCTACCTCTACTGCTCAAGCAGCGGCTGAGTTTGCAGAACATGCAAGCCTCGCTGCCAGAGCTGTTGTAGAACTTTAAAGGCAATATTGTGCTGATGATGGTGGTCCATGCCACTTAGGTTTCAAAGATGAAAGGTTGGAACGTGGGCAATCATTTCCTGGAGATGTTAATGGTAATTTTTCTGTTGGCAGGCAGAATAGGAACATGAAATTTTAGGATGCTAACTCTGCTGCTCAAGCAGTGGCTGAGTTTGCAGAATATGCAAGCCTAGCTGCCAGAGCTGTTGTAGAACTTTCACGGCAATATTGTGTTGATGATGGTGGTTCATGCTACTTAGGTTTCAAGGATGAAAGGTTGGAACATGGGCAATCATTTCCTGGAGATGGTAATGGTAAATTTTTTGTTGGCAGGCAGAATTGGAACATGAAATTTATGGATGCTACCTCTGCTGCTCAAGCAGCGGCTGAGTTTGCAGAATATGCAAGCCTAGCTGCCAGAGCTGTTGTAGAACTTTCACGGCAATATTGTGTTGATGATGGTGGTTCATGCTACTTAGGTTTCAAGGATGAAAGGTTGGTACATGGGCAATCATTTCCTGGAGATGGTAATGGTAAATTTTCTGTTGGCAGGCAGAATTGGAACATGAAATTTATGGATGCTACCTCTACTGCTCAAGCAGCAGCTGAGTTTGCAGAATATGCAAGCCTAGATGCCAGAGCTGCTGTAGAACTTTCAAGGCAATATTGTGTTGATGATGGTGGTTCATGCCACTTAGGCTTTAAGGATGAAAGGATGGAACATGGGTAATCAATTCCTGGAGATGGTAATGGTAATTTTTCTGTTGGCAGGCAGAATTGGAACATGAAATTTATGGATGCTACCTCTGCTGCTAAAGCAGCAACTGAGTTTGCAGAATATTCAAGCCTAGCTACCAGAGCTGTTGTAGAACTTTCAAGGCAATATTGTGTTGATGATGGTGGTTCATGCCACTTAGGTTTCAAGGATGAAAGGTTGGAACATGGGCAATCATTTCCTGGAGATGGTAATGGTAAATTTTCTGTTGGCAGGCAGAATTGGAACATGAAATTTAAGGATGCTACCTTTGTTGCTCAAGCAGCGGCAGAGTTTGCAGAACATGCAAGCCTTGCTGCCAGAGCTGTTGTTGAACTTTAAAGGCAATATTGTGTTGATGGTGGTGGTTCATGCCACTTAGGTTTCAAGGATGAAAGGTTGGAACAAGGGCAATCATTTCCTGGAGATGGTAATGGTAATTTTTTTGTTGGCAGGCAGAATTGGAACATGAAATTTATGGATGCTACCTCTGCTGCTCAAGCAGCGGCTGAGTTTGCACAATATGCAAGCCCAGATGCCAGAGCTGTTGTAAAACTTTCAAGGCAATATTGTGTTGATGATGGTGGTTCATGCAACTTAGGTTTCAAGGATGAAAGGTTGGAACATGGGCAATCATTTCCTGGAGATGGTAATGGTGATTTTTCTATTGGCAGGCAGAATTGGAACTTGAAATTTATGGATGCTACCTCTGCTGCTCAAGCAGCGGCTGAGTTTGCAGAATATTAAAGCCTAGCTGCCAGAGCTGTTGTAGAACTTTCAAGGCAATATTGTGTTGATGACGGTGGTTCATGCCACTTAGGTTTCAAGGATGAAAGGTTGGAATATGGGCAATCATTTCCTGGAGATGGTAATGGTAATTTTTCTGTTGGCAGGCAGAATTGGAACATGAAATTTAGGGATGCTACCTCTGCTGCTCAAATAACCGCTGAGTTTGCAGAACATACAAGCCTAGCTGCCATAGCTGTTGTAGAACATTAAAGGCAATATTGTGTTGATGATGGTGGTTCATGCCACTTAGGTTTCAAGGATGAAAGGTTGGAACATGGGCAATCATTTCCTGGAGATGGTAATGGTAATTTTTCTGTTGGCAGGCAACATTGGAATATGAAATTTATGGATGCTACCTCTGCTACTCAAGCAGCGGCTGAGTTTGCAGAACATGCAAGCCTAGCTGCTAGAGCTGTTGTTGAACTTTAAAGGCAATATTGTGTTGATGGTGGTGGTTCATGCCACTTAGGTTTCAAGGATGAAGGTTGGAACAAGGGCAATCATTTCCTGGAGATGGTAATGGTAATTTTTCTATTGGCAGGCAGAATTGGAACATGAAATTTAAGGATGCTACCTCTACTGCTCAAGCAGCGGCTTAGTTTGCAGAATATGCAAGCCTAGAGCCAGAGCTGTTCTAGAACTTTAAAGGCAATATTGTGTTGATGATGGTGGTTATGCCACTTAGGTTTCAAGGATGAAAGGTTGGAACATGGGCAATCATTTCCTGGAGATGGTAATGGTAATTTTTCTGTTGGCAGGCAGAATAGGAACATGAAATTTATGGATGCTACCTCTGCTGCTCAAGCAGCGGCTGAGTTTGCAGAATATTCAAGCCTAGCTGCCAGAGCTGTTGTAGAACTTTCATGGCAATATTGTGTTGATGATGGTGGTTCATGCCACTTAGGTTTCAAGGATGAAAGGTTTGAACATGGGTAATCATTTCCTAGAGATGTTAAAGGTAATTTTTCTGTTGGCACGCAGAATTGGAACATGAAATTTAAGAATGCTACCTCTGCTGCTCAAGCAGCGACTGAGTTTGCAGAACATGCGAGCTTAGCTGCCAGAGCTGTTGTAGAACTTTCAAGGCAATATTGAGTTGATGATGGTGGTTCATGCAACTTAGTTTTCAAGGATGAAGGTTGGAACAAGGGCAATCATTTCCTGGATATGGTAATGGTAATTTTTCTATTGGCAGGCAGAATTGGAACATGAAATTTAAGGATGCTACCTCTACTGCTCAAGCAGCGGCTGAGTTTGCAGAATATGCAAGCCTAGAGCCAGAGCTGTTCTAGAACTTTCAAGGCAATATTGTGTTGATGATGGTGGTTATGCCACTTAGGTTTCAAGGATGAAAGGTTGGAACATGGGCAATCATTTCCTGGAGATGGTAATGGTGATTTTTCTATTGGCAGGCAGAATTGGAACTTGAAATTTATGGATGCTACCTCTGCTGCTCAAGCAGCGGCTGAGTTTGCAGAATATTAAAGCCTAGCTGCCAGAGCTGTTGTAGAACTTTCAAGGCAATATTGTGTTGATGACGGTGGTTCATGCCACTTAGGTTTCAAGGATGAAAGGTTGGAATATGGGCAATCATTTCCTGGAGATGGTAATGGTAATTTTTCTGTTGGCAGGCAGAATTGGAACATGAAATTTAGGGATGCTACCTCTGCTGCTCAAATAACGGCTGAGTTTGCACAATATGCAAGCCCAGATGCCAGAGCTGTTGTAGAACATTAAAGGCAATATTGTGTTGATGATGGTGGTTCATGCCACTTAGGTTTCAAGGATGAAAGGTTGGAACATGGGCAATCATTTCCTGGAGATGGTAATGGTGATTTTTCTATTGGCAGGCAGAATTGGAACTTGAAATTTATGGATGCTACCTCTGCTGCTCAAGCAGCGGCTGAGTTTGCAGAATATTAAAGCCTAGCTGCCAGAGCTGTTGTAGAACTTTCAAGGCAATATTGTGTTGATGACGGTGGTTCATGCCACTTAGGTTTCAAGGATGAAAGGTTGGAATATGGGCAATCATTTCCTGGAGATGGTAATGGTAATTTTTCTGTTGGCAGGCAGAATTGGAACATGAAATTTAGGGATGCTACCTCTACTGCTCAAATAACCGCTGAGTTTGCAGAACATACAAGCCTAGCTGCCATAGCTGTTGTAGAACATTAAAGGCAATATTGTGTTGATGATGGTGGTTCATGCTACTTAGGTTTCAAGGATGAAAGGTTGGAACATGGGCAATCATTTCCTGGAGATGGTAATGGTAAATTTTCTGTTGGCAGGCAGAATTGGAACATGAAATTTATGGATGCTACCTCTGCTGCTCAAGCAGCGGCTGAGTTTGCAGAATATGCAAGCCTAGCTGCCAGAGCTGTTGTAGAACTTTCACGGCAATATTGTGTTGATGATGGTGGTTCATGCTACTTAGGTTTCAAGGATGAAAGGTTGGTACATGGGCAATCATTTCCTGGAGATGGTAATGGTAAATTTTCTGTTGGCAGGCAGAATTGGAACATGAAATTTATGGATGCTACCTCTACTGCTCAAGCAGCAGCTGAGTTTGCAGAATATGCAAGCCTAGATGCCAGAGCTGCTGTAGAACTTTCAAGGCAATATTGTGTTGATGATGGTGGTTCATGCCACTTAGGCTTTAAGGATGAAAGGATGGAACATGGGTAATCAATTCCTGGAGATGGTAATGGTAATTTTTCTGTTGGCAGGCAGAATTGGAACATGAAATTTATGGATGCTACCTCTGCTGCTAAAGCAGCAACTGAGTTTGCAGAATATTCAAGCCTAGCTACCAGAGCTGTTGTAGAACTTTCAAGGCAATATTGTGTTGATGATGGTGGTTCATGCCACTTAGGTTTCAAGGATGAAAGGTTGGAACATGGGCAATCATTTCCTGGAGATGGTAATGGTAAATTTTCTGTTGGCAGGCAGAATTGGAACATGAAATTTAAGGATGCTACCTTTGTTGCTCAAGCAGCGGCAGAGTTTGCAGAACATGCAAGCCTTGCTGCCAGAGCTGTTGTTGAACTTTAAAGGCAATATTGTGTTGATGGTGGTGGTTCATGCCACTTAGGTTTCAAGGATGAAAGGTTGGAACAAGGGCAATCATTTCCTGGAGATGGTAATGGTAATTTTTTTGTTGGCAGGCAGAATTGGAACATGAAATTTATGGATGCTACCTCTGCTGCTCAAGCAGCGGCTGAGTTTGCACAATATGCAAGCCCAGATGCCAGAGCTGTTGTAAAACTTTCAAGGCAATATTGTGTTGATGATGGTGGTTCATGCAACTTAGGTTTCAAGGATGAAAGGTTGGAACATGGGCAATCATTTCCTGGAGATGGTAATGGTGATTTTTCTATTGGCAGGCAGAATTGGAACTTGAAATTTATGGATGCTACCTCTGCTGCTCAAGCAGCGGCTGAGTTTGCAGAATATTAAAGCCTAGCTGCCAGAGCTGTTGTAGAACTTTCAAGGCAATATTGTGTTGATGACGGTGGTTCATGCCACTTAGGTTTCAAGGATGAAAGGTTGGAATATGGGCAATCATTTCCTGGAGATGGTAATGGTAATTTTTCTGTTGGCAGGCAGAATTGGAACATGAAATTTAGGGATGCTACCTCTGCTGCTCAAATAACCGCTGAGTTTGCAGAACATACAAGCCTAGCTGCCATAGCTGTTGTAGAACATTAAAGGCAATATTGTGTTGATGATGGTGGTTCATGCCACTTAGGTTTCAAGGATGAAAGGTTGGAACATGGGCAATCATTTCCTGGAGATGGTAATGGTAATTTTTCTGTTGGCAGGCAACATTGGAATATGAAATTTATGGATGCTACCTCTGCTACTCAAGCAGCGGCTGAGTTTGCAGAACATGCAAGCCTAGCTGCTAGAGCTGTTGTTGAACTTTAAAGGCAATATTGTGTTGATGGTGGTGGTTCATGCCACTTAGGTTTCAAGGATGAAGGTTGGAACAAGGGCAATCATTTCCTGGAGATGGTAATGGTAATTTTTCTATTGGCAGGCAGAATTGGAACATGAAATTTAAGGATGCTACCTCTACTGCTCAAGCAGCGGCTTAGTTTGCAGAATATGCAAGCCTAGAGCCAGAGCTGTTCTAGAACTTTAAAGGCAATATTGTGTTGATGATGGTGGTTATGCCACTTAGGTTTCAAGGATGAAAGGTTGGAACATGGGCAATCATTTCCTGGAGATGGTAATGGTAATTTTTCTGTTGGCAGGCAGAATAGGAACATGAAATTTATGGATGCTACCTCTGCTGCTCAAGCAGCGGCTGAGTTTGCAGAATATTCAAGCCTAGCTGCCAGAGCTGTTGTAGAACTTTCAAGGCAATATTGTGTTGATGATGGTGGTTCATGCCACTTAGGTTTCAAGGATGAAAGGTTTGAACATGGGTAATCATTTCCTAGAGATGTTAAAGGTAATTTTTCTGTTGGCACGCAGAATTGGAACATGAAATTTAAGAATGCTACCTCTGCTGCTCAAGCAGCGACTGAGTTTGCAGAACATGCGAGCTTAGCTGCCAGAGCTGTTGTAGAACTTTCAAGGCAATATTGAGTTGATGATGGTGGTTCATGCAACTTAGTTTTCAAGGATGAAGGTTGGAACAAGGGCAATCATTTCCTGGATATGGTAATGGTAATTTTTCTATTGGCAGGCAGAATTGGAACATGAAATTTAAGGATGCTACCTCTACTGCTCAAGCAGCGGCTGAGTTTGCAGAATATGCAAGCCTAGAGCCAGAGCTGTTCTAGAACTTTCAAGGCAATATTGTGTTGATGATGGTGGTTATGCCACTTAGGTTTCAAGGATGAAAGGTTGGAACATGGGCAATCATTTCCTGGAGATGGTAATGGTAATTTTTCTGTTGGCAGGCAGAATAGGAACATGAAATTTATGGATGCTACCTCTGCTGCTCAAGCAGCGGCTGAGTTTGCAGAATATTCAAGCCTAGCTGCCAGAGCTGTTGTAGAACTTTCAAGGCAATATTGTGTTGATGATGGTGGTTCATGCCACTTAGGTTTCAAGGATGAAAGGTTTGAACATGGGTAATCATTTCCTAGAGATGTTAATGGTAATTTTTCTGTTGGCACGCAGAATTGGAACATGAAATTTAAGAATGCTACCTCTGCTGCTCAAGCAGCGACTGAGTTTGCAGAACATGCGAGCTTAGCTGCCAGAGCTGTTGTAGAACTTTCAAGGCAATATTGAGTTGATGATGGTGGTTCATGCAACTTAGGTTTCAAGGATGAAAGGTTGGAACATGGGCAATCATTTCCTGGAGATGGTAATGGTGATTTTTCTGTTAGCAGGCAGAATTGAAACATGAAATTTAAAAATGCTACCTCTGCTGCTCAAGCAGCGGCTGAGTTTGCACAATATGCAAGCCCAGATGCCAGAGCTGTTGTAAAACTTTCAAGGCAATATTGTGTTGATGATGGTGGTTCATGCAACTTAGGTTTCAAGGATGAAAGGTTGGAACATGGGCAATCATTTCCTGGAGATGGTAATGGTGATTTTTCTATTGGCAGGCAGAATTGGAACTTGAAATTTATGGATGCTACCTCTGCTGCTCAAGCAGCGGCTGAGTTTGCAGAATATTAAAGCCTAGCTGCCAGAGCTGTTGTAGAACTTTCAAGGCAATATTGTGTTGATGACGGTGGTTCATGCCACTTAGGTTTCAAGGATGAAAGGTTGGAATATGGGCAATCATTTCCTGGAGATGGTAATGGTAATTTTTCTGTTGGCAGGCATAATTGGAACATGAAATTTAGGGATGCTACCTCTGCTGCTCAAATAACCGCTGAGTTTGCAGAACATACAAGCCTAGCTGCCATAGCTGTTGTAGAACTTTAAAGGCAATATTGTGTTGATGATGGTGGTTCATGCCACTTAGGTTTCAAGGATGAAAGGTTGGAACATGGGCAATCATTTCCTGGAGATGGTAATGGTAATTTTTCTGTTGGCAGGCAACATTGGAATATGAAATTTATGGATGCTACCTCTGCTACTCAAGCAGCGGCTGAGTTTGCAGAACATGCAAGCCTAGCTGCTAGAGCTGTTGTTGAACTTTAAAGGCAATATTGTGTTGATGGTGGTGGTTCATGCCACTTAGGTTTCAAGGATGAAGGTTGGAACAAGGGCAATCATTTCCTGGAGATGGTAATGGTAATTTTTCTATTGGCAGGCAGAATTGGAACATGAAATTTAAGGATGCTACCTCTACTGCTCAAGCAGCGGCTTAGTTTGCAGAATATGCAAGCCTAGAGCCAGAGCTGTTCTAGAACTTTAAAGGCAATATTGTGTTGATGATGGTGGTTATGCCACTTAGGTTTCAAGGATGAAAGGTTGGAACATGGGCAATCATTTCCTGGAGATGGTAATGGTAATTTTTCTGTTGGCAGGCAGAATAGGAACATGAAATTTATGGATGCTACCTCTGCTGCTCAAGCAGCGGCTGAGTTTGCAGAATATTCAAGCCTAGCTGCCAGAGCTGTTGTAGAACTTTCAAGGCAATATTGTGTTGATGATGGTGGTTCATGCCACTTAGGTTTCAAGGATGAAAGGTTTGAACATGGGTAATCATTTCCTAGAGATGTTAAAGGTAATTTTTCTGTTGGCACGCAGAATTGGAACATGAAATTTAAGAATGCTACCTCTGCTGCTCAAGCAGCGACTGAGTTTGCAGAACATGCGAGCTTAGCTGCCAGAGCTGTTGTAGAACTTTCAAGGCAATATTGAGTTGATGATGGTGGTTCATGCAACTTAGTTTTCAAGGATGAAGGTTGGAACAAGGGCAATCATTTCCTGGATATGGTAATGGTAATTTTTCTATTGGCAGGCAGAATTGGAACATGAAATTTAAGGATGCTACCTCTACTGCTCAAGCAGCGGCTGAGTTTGCAGAATATGCAAGCCTAGAGCCAGAGCTGTTCTAGAACTTTCAAGGCAATATTGTGTTGATGATGGTGGTTATGCCACTTAGGTTTCAAGGATGAAAGGTTGGAACATGGGCAATCATTTCCTGGAGATGGTAATGGTAATTTTTCTGTTGGCAGGCAGAATAGGAACATGAAATTTATGGATGCTACCTCTGCTGCTCAAGCAGCGGCTGAGTTTGCAGAATATTCAAGCCTAGCTGCCAGAGCTGTTGTAGAACTTTCAAGGCAATATTGTGTTGATGATGGTGGTTCATGCCACTTAGGTTTCAAGGATGAAAGGTTTGAACATGGGTAATCATTTCCTAGAGATGTTAATGGTAATTTTTCTGTTGGCACGCAGAATTGGAACATGAAATTTAAGAATGCTACCTCTGCTGCTCAAGCAGCGACTGAGTTTGCAGAACATGCGAGCTTAGCTGCCAGAGCTGTTGTAGAACTTTCAAGGCAATATTGAGTTGATGATGGTGGTTCATGCAACTTAGGTTTCAAGGATGAAAGGTTGGAACATGGGCAATCATTTCCTGGAGATGGTAATGGTGATTTTTCTGTTGGCAGGCAGAATTGAAACATGAAATTTAAAAATGCTACCTCTGCTGCTCAAGCAGCGGCTGAGTTTGCACAATATGCAAGCCCAGATGCCAGAGCTGTTGTAAAACTTTCAAGGCAATATTGTGTTGATGATGGTGGTTCATGCAACTTAGGTTTCAAGGATGAAAGGTTGGAACATGGGCAATCATTTCCTGGAGATGGTAATGGTGATTTTTCTATTGGCAGGCAGAATTGGAACTTGAAATTTATGGATGCTACCTCTGCTGCTCAAGCAGCGGCTGAGTTTGCAGAATATTAAAGCCTAGCTGCCAGAGCTGTTGTAGAACTTTCAAGGCAATATTGTGTTGATGACGGTGGTTCATGCCACTTAGGTTTCAAGGATGAAAGGTTGGAATATGGGCAATCATTTCCTGGAGATGGTAATGGTAATTTTTCTGTTGGCAGGCATAATTGGAACATGAAATTTAGGGATGCTACCTCTGCTGCTCAAATAACCGCTGAGTTTGCAGAACATACAAGCCTAGCTGCCATAGCTGTTGTAGAACTTTAAAGGCAATATTGTGTTGATGATGGTGGTTCATGCCACTTAGGTTTCAAGGATGAAAGGTTGGAACATGGGCAATCATTTCCTGGAGATGGTAATGGTAATTTTTCTGTTGGCAGGCAACATTGGAATATGAAATTTATGGATGCTACCTCTGCTACTCAAGCAGCGGCTGAGTTTGCAGAACATGCAAGCCTAGCTGCTAGAGCTGTTGTTGAACTTTAAAGGCAATATTGTGTTGATGGTGGTGGTTCATGCCACTTAGGTTTCAAGGATGAAGGTTGGAACAAGGGCAATCATTTCCTGGAGATGGTAATGGTAATTTTTCTATTGGCAGGCAGAATTGGAACATGAAATTTAAGGATGCTACCTCTACTGCTCAAGCAGCGGCTTAGTTTGCAGAATATGCAAGCCTAGAGCCAGAGCTGTTCTAGAACTTTCAAGGCAATATTGTGTTGATGATGGTGGTTATGCCACTTAGGTTTCAAGGATGAAAGGTTGGAACATGGGCAATCATTTCCTGGAGATGGTAATGGTAATTTTTCTGATGGCAGGCAGAATAGGAACATGAAATTTATGGATGCTACCTCTGCTGCTCAAGCAGCGGCTGAGTTTGCAGAATATTCAAGCCTAGCTGCCAGAGCTGTTGTAGAACTTTCAAGGCAATATTGTGTTGATGATGGTGGTTCATGCCACTTAGGTTTCAAGGATGAAAGGTTTGAACATGGGTAATCATTTCCTAGAGATGTTAAAGGTAATTTTTCTGTTGGCACGCAGAATTGGAACATGAAATTTAAGAATGCTACCTCTGCTGCTCAAGCAGCGACTGAGTTTGCAGAACATGCGAGCTTAGCTGCCAGAGCTGTTGTAGAACTTTCAAGGCAATATTGAGTTGATGATGGTGGTTCATGCAACTTAGTTTTCAAGGATGAAGGTTGGAACAAGGGCAATCATTTCCTGGATATGGTAATGGTAATTTTTCTATTGGCAGGCAGAATTGGAACATGAAATTTAAGGATGCTACCTCTACTGCTCAAGCAGCGGCTGAGTTTGCAGAATATGCAAGCCTAGAGCCAGAGCTGTTCTAGAACTTTCAAGGCAATATTGTGTTGATGATGGTGGTTATGCCACTTAGGTTTCAAGGATGAAAGGTTGGAACATGGGCAATCATTTCCTGGAGATGGTAATGGTAATTTTTCTGTTGGCAGGCAGAATAGGAACATGAAATTTATGGATGCTACCTCTGCTGCTCAAGCAGCGGCTGAGTTTGCAGAATATTCAAGCCTAGCTGCCAGAGCTGTTGTAGAACTTTCAAGGCAATATTGTGTTGATGATGGTGGTTCATGCCACTTAGGTTTCAAGGATGAAAGGTTTGAACATGGGTAATCATTTCCTAGAGATGTTAATGGTAATTTTTCTGTTGGCACGCAGAATTGGAACATGAAATTTAAGAATGCTACCTCTGCTGCTCAAGCAGCGACTGAGTTTGCAGAACATGCGAGCTTAGCTGCCAGAGCTGTTGTAGAACTTTCAAGGCAATATTGAGTTGATGATGGTGGTTCATGCAATTTAGGTTTCAAGGATGAAAGGTTGGAACACGGGCAATCATTTCCTGGAGATGGTAATGGTGATTTTTCTGTTGGCAGGCAGAATTGGAATATGAAATTTAAAAATGCTACCTCTGCTGCTCAAGCAGCGGGTGAGTTTGCAGAACATGCAAGCCTAGCTGCCAGAGCTGTTGTAGAACTTTCTAGGCAATATTTTGTTGATAATGGTGGTTCATGCCACTTAGGTTTCAAGGATGAAAGGTTGGAACATGGGCAATCATTTCCTAGAGATGGTAATGGTAATTTTTCTGTTGGCAGGCAGAATTAGAACATGAAATTTAAGGATGCTAACTCTGCTGCTCAAGAAGCGGCTGAGTTTACAGAACATGCAAGCCTCGCTACTTAGAGCTGTTTTAGAACTTTAAAGGCAATATTGTGTTGATGATGGTGGTTCATGCCACTTAGGTTTCAAGGATGAAAGGTTGGAACATGGGCAATCATTTCCTGGAGATGGTAATGGTAATTTTTCTGTTGGCAGGCAAAATTGGAACATGAAATTTAAGAATGCTACCTCTGCTGCTCAAGCAGCGGCTGAGTTTGCAGAACATGCAAGCCTGGCTGCCAGAGCTGTTGTAGAACTTTAAAGCCAATATTGTGTTGATGATGGTGGTTCATGCCACTTAGGTTTCAAGGATGAAAGGTTGGAACATGGGCAATAATTTCCTGGAGATGGTAATGGTAATTGTTCTGTTGGCACGCAGAATTAGAACATGAAATTTAAGGATGCTACCTCTACTGCTCAAGCAGCGGCTGAGTTTGCAGAATATGCAAGCCTAGATGCCAGAGCTGTTGTAGAACTTTCAAGGCAATATTGTGTTGATGATGGTGGTTCATGCCACTTAGGTTTCAAGGATGAAAGGTTGGAACATGGGCAATCATTTCCTGGAGATGGTAATGGTAATTTTTCTGTTGGCAGGCAGAATTGGAACATGAAATTTAAGAATGCTACCTCTGCTGCTCAAGCAGCGACTGAGTTTGCAGAACATGCGAGCTTAGCAACCAGAGCTGTTGTAGAACTTTCAAGGCAATATTGAGTTGATGATGGTGGTTCATGCCACTTAGGTTTCAAGGATGAAAGGTTTGAACATGGGCAATCATTTCCTAGAGACGGTAATGATAATGTTTCTGTTGGCAGGCAGAATTGGAACATGAAATTTAAAAATGCTACCTCTGCTGCTCAAGCAGCGGGTGAGTTTGCAGAACATGCAAGCCTAGCTGCCAGAGCTATTGTAGAACTTTCAAGGCAATATTTTGTTGATGGTGGTGGTTCATACCACTTAGGTTTCAAGGATGAAGGTTAGAACAAGGGTAATCATTTCCTGGAGATGGTAATGGTAATTTTTCTGTTGGCAGGCAGAATTGGAACATGAAATTTAACGATGCTACCTCTACTTCCTAAGCAGCGGCTGAGTTTGTAGAATATGCAAGCCTAGAGCCAGAGCTGTTCTTGAACTTTCAAGGCAATATTGTGTTGATGATGGTGGTTCATGCCACTTAGGTTTCAAGGATGAAAGGTTGGAACATGGGCAATCATTTCCTGGAGATGGTAATGGTAATTTTTCTGTTGGCAGGTAGAATTGGAACATGAAATTTATGGATGATACCTCTGCTGCTCAAGCAGTGGCTGAGTTTGCAGAATATTCAAGCCTAGTTACCAGAGCTGTTGTAGAACTTTCAAGGCAATATTGTGTTGATGATGGTGGTTCATGCCACTTAGGTTTCAAGGATGAAAGGTTAAAACATGGGCAATCATTTCCTGGAGATGGTAATGGTAATTTTTCTGTTGGCAGGCAGAATTGGAACATGAAATTTATGGATGCTACCTCTGCTGCTCAAGCATCGGCTGAGTTTGCAGAATATGCAAGCCTCGCTGCCAGAGCTGTTGTAGAACTTTAAAGGCAATATTGTGTTGATGATGGTGGTTCATGCCACTTAGGTTTCAAGGAGGAAAGGTTGGAACATGGGCAATCATTTCTTGGAGATGGTAATTGTAATTTTTCTGTTGGCAGGCAGAATTGGAACATGAAATTTGTGGATGCTACCTCTGCTGCTCAAGCAGCGGCTGAGTTTGCAGAATATTCAAGCCTAGCTGCCAGAGCTGTTGTAGAACTTTCAAGGCAATATTGTGTTGATGATGGTGGTTCATGCCACTTAGGTTTCAAGGATGAAAGGTTGGAACATGAGCAATCATATCCTGGAGATGGTAATGGTAATTTTTCTGTTGGCAGGCAAAATTGGAACATGAAATTTATGGATGCTACCTCTGCTGCTCAAGCAGCGGCTGAGTTTGCAGAACATGCAAGCCTCGCTGCCAGAACTGTTGTAGAACTTTAAAGGCAATATTGTGTTGATGATGGTGGTTCATGCCACTTAGGTTTCAAGGATGAAAGGTTGGAACATGGGCAATCATTTCCTGGAGATGGTAATGGTAATTTTTCTGTTGGCAGGCAACATTGGAATATGGAATTTATGGATGCTACCTCTGCTGCTCAAGCATCAGCTGAGTTTGCAGAATATTCAAGCCTAGCTGCCAGAGCTGTTGTAGAACTTTCAAGGCAATATTGTATTGATGATGGTGGTTCATGCCACTTAGGTTTCAAGGATGAAAGGTTTGAACATGGGTAATCATTTCCTAGAGATGTTAATGGTGATTTTTCTGTTGGCAGGCAGAATTGGAATATGAAATTTAAAAATGCTACCTCTGCTGCTCAAGCAGCGGGTGAGTTTGCAGAACATGCAAGCCTAGCTGCCAGAGCTGTTGTAGAACTTTCTAGGCAATATTTTGTTGATAATGGTGGTTCATGCCACTTAGGTTTCAAGGATGAAAGGTTGGAACATGGGCAATCATTTCCTAG
This sequence comes from Nicotiana tomentosiformis, assembly GCF_000390325.3. Classification (NCBI taxonomy): domain Eukaryota; kingdom Viridiplantae; phylum Streptophyta; class Magnoliopsida; order Solanales; family Solanaceae; genus Nicotiana; species Nicotiana tomentosiformis. The sequence continues at coordinate 25,186 of NW_027174632.1, forward strand.
AGATGGTAATGGTAATTTTTCTGTTGGCAGGCAGAATTAGAACATGAAATTTAAGGATGCTAACTCTGCTGCTCAAGAAGCGGCTGAGTTTACAGAACATGCAAGCCTCGCTACTAGAGCTGTTTTAGAACTTTAAAGGCAATATTGTGTTGATGATGGTGGTTCATGCCACTTAGGTTTCAAGGATGAAAGGTTGGAACATGGGCAATCATTTCCTGGAGATGGTAATGGTAATTTTTCTGTTGGCAGGCAAAATTGGAACATGAAATTTAAGAATGCTACCTCTGCTGCTCAAGCAGCGGCTGAGTTTGCAGAACATGCAAGCCTGGCTGCCAGAGCTGTTGTAGAACTTTAAAGCCAATATTGTGTTGATGATGGTGGTTCATGCCACTTAGGTTTCAAGGATGAAAGGTTGGAACATGGGCAATAATTTCCTGGAGATGGTAATGGTAATTGTTCTGTTGGCACGCAGAATTAGAACATGAAATTTAAGGATGCTACCTCTACTGCTCAAGCAGCGGCTGAGTTTGCAGAATATGCAAGCCTAGATGCCAGAGCTGTTGTAGAACTTTCAAGGCAATATTGTGTTGATGATGGTGGTTCATGCCACTTAGGTTTCAAGGATGAAAGGTTGGAACATGGGCAATCATTTCCTGGAGATGGTAATGGTAATTTTTCTGTTGGCAGGCAGAATTGGAACATGAAATTTAAGAATGCTACCTCTGCTGCTCAAGCAGCGACTGAGTTTGCAGAACATGCGAGCTTAGCAACCAGAGCTGTTGTAGAACTTTCAAGGCAATATTGAGTTGATGATGGTGGTTCATGCCACTTAGGTTTCAAGGATGAAAGGTTTGAACATGGGCAATCATTTCCTAGAGACGGTAATGATAATGTTTCTGTTGGCAGGCAGAATTGGAACATGAAATTTAAAAATGCTACCTCTGCTGCTCAAGCAGCGGGTGAGTTTGCAGAACATGCAAGCCTAGCTGCCAGAGCTATTGTAGAACTTTCAAGGCAATATTTTGTTGATGGTGGTGGTTCATACCACTTAGGTTTCAAGGATGAAGGTTAGAACAAGGGTAATCATTTCCTGGAGATGGTAATGGTAATTTTTCTGTTGGCAGGCAGAATTGGAACATGAAATTTAACGATGCTACCTCTACTTCCTAAGCAGCGGCTGAGTTTGTAGAATATGCAAGCCTAGAGCCAGAGCTGTTCTTGAACTTTCAAGGCAATATTGTGTTGATGATGGTGGTTCATGCCACTTAGGTTTCAAGGATGAAAGGTTGGAACATGGGCAATCATTTCCTGGAGATGGTAATGGTAATTTTTCTGTTGGCAGGTAGAATTGGAACATGAAATTTATGGATGATACCTCTGCTGCTCAAGCAGTGGCTGAGTTTGCAGAATATTCAAGCCTAGTTACCAGAGCTGTTGTAGAACTTTCAAGGCAATATTGTGTTGATGATGGTGGTTCATGCCACTTAGGTTTCAAGGATGAAAGGTTAAAACATGGGCAATCATTTCCTGGAGATGGTAATGGTAATTTTTCTGTTGGCAGGCAGAATTGGAACATGAAATTTATGGATGCTACCTCTGCTGCTCAAGCATCGGCTGAGTTTGCAGAATATGCAAGCCTCACTGCCAGAGCTGTTGTAGAACTTTAAAGGCAATATTGTGTTGATGATGGTGGTTCATGCCACTTAGGTTTCAAGGAGGAAAGGTTGGAACATGGGCAATCATTTCTTGGAGATGGTAATTGTAATTTTTCTGTTGGCAGGCAGAATTGGAACATGAAATTTGTGGATGCTACCTCTGCTGCTCAAGCAGCGGCTGAGTTTGCAGAATATTCAAGCCTAGCTGCCAGAGCTGTTGTAGAACTTTCAAGGCAATATTGTGTTGATGATGGTGGTTCATGCCACTTAGGTTTCAAGGATGAAAGGTTGGAACATGAGCAATCATATCCTGGAGATGGTAATGGTAATTTTTCTGTTGGCAGGCAAAATTGGAACATGAAATTTATGGATGCTACCTCTGCTGCTCAAGCAGCGGCTGAGTTTGCAGAACATGCAAGCCTCGCTGCCAGAACTGTTGTAGAACTTTAAAGGCAATATTGTGTTGATGATGGTGGTTCATGCCACTTAGGTTTCAAGGATGAAAGGTTGGAACATGGGCAATCATTTCCTGGAGATGGTAATGGTAATTTTTCTGTTGGCAGGCAACATTGGAATATGGAATTTATGGATGCTACCTCTGCTGCTCAAGCATCAGCTGAGTTTGCAGAATATTCAAGCCTAGCTGCCAGAGCTGTTGTAGAACTTTCAAGGCAATATTGTATTGATGATGGTGGTTCATGCCACTTAGGTTTCAAGGATGAAAGGTTTGAACATGGGTAATCATTTCCTAGAGATGTTAATGGTAATTTTTCTGTTGGCAGGCAGAATTGGAACATGAAATTTAAGAATGCTACCTCTGCTGCTCAAGCAGCGACTGAGTTTGCAGAACATGCGAGCTTAGCTGCCAGAGCTGTTGTAGAACTTTCAAGGCAATATTGAGTTGATGATGGTGGTTCATGCCACTTAGGTTTCAAGGATGAAAGGTTTGAACATGGGCAATCATTTCCTAGAGACGGTAATGGTAATGTTTCTGTTGGCAGGCAGAATTGGAACATGAAATTTAAAAATGCTACCTCTGCTGCTCAAGCAGCGGGTGAGTTTGCAGAACATGCAAGCCTAGCTGCCAGAGCTATTGTAGAACTTTCAAGGCAATATTTTGTTGATAATGGTGGTTCATGCCACTTAGGTTTCAAGGATGAAAGGTTGGAACATGGGCAATCATTTCCTAGAGATGGTAATGGTAATTTTTCTGTTGGCAGGCAGAATTAGAACATGAAATTTAAGGATGCTAACTCTGCTGCTCAAGAAGCGGCTGAGTTTACAGAACATGCAAGCCTCGCTACCAGAGCTGTTGTAGAACTTTAAAGGCAATATTGTGTTGATGATGGTGGTTCATGCCACTTAGGTTTCAAGAATGAAAGGTTAAAACATGGGCAATCATTTCCTGGAGATGGTAATGGTAATTTTTCTGTTGGCAGGCAGAATTGGAACATGAAATTTATGGATGCTACCTCTGCTGCTCAAGAAGCGGCTGAGTTTGCAAAATATGCAAGCCTCACTGCCAGAGCTGTTGTAGAACTTTAAAGGCAATATTGTGTTGATGATGGTGGTTCATGCCACTTAGGTTTCAAGGATGAAAGGTTGGAACATGGGCAATCATTTCTTGGAGATGGTAATTGTAATTTTTCTGTTGGCAGGCAGAATTGGAACATGAAATTTGTGGATGCTATATCTGCTGCTCAAGCAGCGGCTGAGTTTGCAGAATATTCAAGCCTAGCTGCCAGAGCTGTTGTAGAACTTTCAAGGCAATATTTTGTTGATGATGGTGGTTCATGCCACTCAGGTTTCAAGGATGAAAGGTTGGAACATGAGCAATCATTTCCTGGTGATGGTAATGGTAATTTTTCTATTGGCAGGCAGAATTGGAACATGAAATTTATGGATGCTACCTCTGCTGCTCAAGCAGCGGCTGAGTTTGCAGAACATGCAATCCTCGCTGCCAGAACTGTTGTAGAACTTTAAAGGCAATATTGTGTTGATGATGGTGGTTCATGCCACTTAGGTTTCAAGGACGAAAGGTTGGAACATGGGCAATCATTTCCTGGAGATGGTAATGGTAATTTTTCTGTTGGCAGGCAACATTGGAATATGAAATTTATGGATGCTACCTCTGCTGCTCAAGCAGCAGCTGAGTTTGCAGAATATTCAAGCCTAGCTGCCAGAGCTGTTGTAGAACTTTCAAGGCAATATTGTATTGATGATGGTGGTTCATGCCACTTAGGTTTCAAGGATGAAAGGTTTGAACATGGGTAATCATTTCCTAGAGATGTTAATGGTAATTTTTCTGTTGGCAGGCAAAATTGGAACATGAAATATAAGAATGCTACCTCTGCTGCTCAAGCAGCGACTGAGTTTGCAGAACATGCGAGCTTAGCTGCCAGAGCTGTTGTAGAACTTTCAAGGCAATATTGAGTTGATGATGGTGGTTCATGCCACTTAGGATTCAAGGATGAAAGGTTTGAACATGGGCAATCGTTTCCTAGAGACGGTAATGGTAATTTTTCTGTTGGCAGGCAGAATTGGAACATGAAATTTAAATATGCTACCTCTGCAGCTCAAGCAGCGGGTGAGTTTACAGAACATGCAAGCCTAGCTGCCAGAGCTGTTGTAGAACTTTCAAGGCAATATTTTGTTGATAATGGTGGTTCATGCCACTTAGGTTTCAAGGATGAAAGGTTGGAACATGGGCAATCATTTCCTAGAGATGGTAATGGTAATTTTTCTGTTGGCAGGCAGAATTAGAACATGAAATTTAAGGATGCTAACTCTGCTGCTCAAGAAGCGGCTGAGTTTACAGAACATGCAAGCCTCGCTACCAGAGCTGTTGTAGAACTTTAAAGGCAATATTGTGTTGATGATGGTGGTTCATGCCACTTAGGTTTCAAGGATGAAAGGTTGGAACATGGGCAATCATTTCCTGGAGATGGTAATGGTAATTTTTCTGTTGGCAGGCAGAATTGGAACATGAAATTTATGGATGCTACCTCTGCTGCTCAAGCAGCGGCTGAGTTTGCAGAATATTCAAGCCTAGCTGCCAGAGCTGTTGTAGAACTTTCAAGGCAATATTGTGTTGATGATGGTGGTTCATGCCACTTAGGTTTCAAGGATGAAAGGTTAAAACATGGGCAATCATTTCCTGGAGATGGTAATGGTAATTTTTCTGTTGGCAGGCAGAATTGGAACATGAAATTTATGGATGCTACCTCTGCTGCTCAAGCAGCGACTGAGTTTGCAGAATATTCAAGCCTAGCTGCCAGAGCTGTTGTAGAACTTTCAAGGCAATATTGTGTTGATGATGGTGGTTCATGCCACTTAGGTTTCAAGGATGAAAGGTTAAAACATGGGCAATCATTTCCTGGAGATGGTAATGGTAATTTTTCTGTTGGCAGGCAGAATTGGAACATGAAATTTATGGATGCTACCTCTGCTGCTCAAGCAGCGGCTGAGTTTGCAGAATATGCAAGCCTCACTACCAGAGCTGTTGTAGAACTTTAAAGGCAATATTGTGTTGATGATGGTGGTTCATGCCACTTAGGTTTCAAGGATGAAAGGTTGGAACATGGGCAATTATTTCTTGGAGATGGTAATTGTAATTTTTCTGTTGGCAGGCAGAATTGGAACATGAAATTTGTGGATGCTACCTCTGCTGCTCAAGCAGCGGCTGAGTTTGCAGAATATTCAAGCCTAGCTGCCAGAGCTGTTGTAGAACTTTCAAGGCAATATTGTGTTGATGATGGTGGTTCATGCCACTTAGGTTTCAAGGATGAAAGGTTGGAACATGAGCAATCATTTCCTGGAGATGGTAATGGTAATTTTTCTGTTGGCAGGCAGAATTGGAACATGAAATTTATGGATGCTACCTCTGCTGCTTAAGCAGCGGCTGAGTTTGCAGAACATGCAAGCCTCACTGCCAGAACTGTTGTAGAACTTTAAAGGCTATATTGTGTTGATGATGGTGGTTCATGCCACTTAGGTTTCAAGGATGAAAGGTTGGAACATGGGCAATCATTTCCTGGAGATGGTAATGGTAATTTTTCTGTTGGCAGGCAACATTGGAATATGAAATTTATGGATGCTACCTCTGCTGCTCAAGAAGCGGCTGAGTTTACAGAACATGCAAGCCTCGCTACCAGAGCTGTTGTAGAACTTTAAAGGCAATATTGTGTTGATGATGGTGGTTCATGCCACTTAGGTTTCAAGGATGAAAGGTTGGAACATGGGCAATCATTTCCTGGAGATGGTAATGGTAATTTTTCTGTTGGCAGGCAGAATTGGAACATGAAATTTATGGATGCTACCTCTGCTGCTCAAGCAGCGGCTGAGTTTGCAGAATATTCAAGCCTAGCTGCCAGAGCTGTTGTAGAACTTTCAAGGCAATATTGTGTTGATGATGGTGGTTCATGCCACTTAGGTTTCAAGGATGAAAGGTTAAAACATGGGCAATCATTTCCTGGAGATGGTAATGGTAATTTTTCTGTTGGCAGGCAGAATTGGAACATGAAATTTATGGATGCTACCTCTGCTGCTCAAGCAGCGGCTGAGTTTGCAGAATATTCAAGCCTACCTGCCAGAGCTGTTGTAGAACTTTCAAGGCAATATTGTGTTGATGATGGTGGTTCATGCCACTTAGGTTTCAAGGATGAAAGGTTAAAACATGGGCAATCATTTCCTGGAGATGGTAATGGTAATTTTTCTGTTGGCAGGCAGAATTGGAACATGAAATTTATGGATGCTACCTCTGCTGCTCAAGCAGCGGCTGAGTTTGCAGAATATGCAAGCCTCACTACCAGAGCTGTTGTAGAACTTTAAAGGCAATATTGTGTTGATGATGGTGGTTCATGCCACTTAGGTTTCAAGGATGAAAGGTTGGAACATGGGCAATTATTTCTTGGAGATGGTAATTGTAATTTTTCTGTTGGCAGGCAGAATTGGAACATGAAATTTGTGGATGCTACCTCTGCTGCTCAAGCAGCGGCTGAGTTTGCAGAATATTCAAGCCTAGCTGCCAGAGCTGTTGTAGAACTTTCAAGGCAATATTGTGTTGATGATGGTGGTTCATGCCACTTAGGTTTCAAGGATGAAAGGTTGGAACATGAGCAATCATTTCCTGGAGATGGTAATGGTAATTTTTCTGTTGGCAGGCAGAATTGGAACATGAAATTTATGGATGCTACCTCTGCTGCTTAAGCAGCGGCTGAGTTTGCAGAACATGCAAGCCTCACTGCCAGAACTGTTGTAGAACTTTAAAGGCTATATTGTGTTGATGATGGTGGTTCATGCCACTTAGGTTTCAAGGATGAAAGGTTGGAACATGGGCAATCATTTCCTGGAGATGGTAATGGTAATTTTTCTGTTGGCAGGCAACATTGGAATATGAAATTTATGGATGCTACCTCTGCTGCTCAAGCCGCAGCTGAGTTTGCAGAATATTCAAGCCTAGCTGCCAGAGCTGTTGTAGAACTTTCAAGGCAATATTGTATTGATGATGGTGGTTCATGCCACTTAGGTTTCAAGGATGAAAGGTTTGAACATGGGTAATCATTTCCTAGAGATGTTAATGGTAATTTTTCTGTTGGCAGGCAGAATTGGAACATGAAATTTAAGAATGCTACCTCTGCTGCTCAAGCAGCGACTGAGTTTGCAGAACATGCAAGCTTAGCTGCCAGAGCTGTTGTAGAACTTTCAAGGCAATATTGAGTTGATGATGGTGGTTCATGCCACTTAGGTTTCAAGGATGAAAGGTTTGAACATGGGCAATCATTTCCTAGAGACGGTAATGGTAATTTTTCTGTTGGCAGGCAGAATTGGAACATGAAATTTAAAAATGCTACCTCTGCTGCTCAAGCAGCGGGTGAGTTTGCAGAACATGCAAGCCTAGCTGCCAGAGCTGTTGTAGAACTTTCAAGGCAATATTTTGTTGATAATGGTGGTTCATGCCACTTAGGTTTCAAGGATGAAAGGTTGGAACATGGGCAATCATTTCCTAGAGATGGTAATGGTAATTTTTCTGTTGGCAGGCAGAATTAGAACATGAAATTTAAGGATGCTAACTCTGCTGCTCAAGAAGCGGCTGAGTTTACAGAACATGCAAGCCTCGCTACCAGAGCTGTTGTAGAACTTTAAAGGCAATATTATGTTGATGATGGTGGTTCATGCCAGTTAGGTTTCAAGGATGAAAGGTTAAAACATGGGCAATCATTTCTTGGAGTTGGTAATGGTAATTTTTCTGTTGGCAGGCAGAATTAGAACATGAAATTTAAGGATGCTAACTCTGCTGCTCAAGAAGCGGCTGAGTTTACAGAACATGCAAGCCTCGCTACCAGAGCTGTTGTAGAACTTTAAAGGCAATATTGTGTTGATGATGGTGGTTCATGCCACTTAGGTTTCAAGGATGAAAGGTTAAAACATGGGCAATCATTTCCTGGAGAAAGTAATGGTAATTTTTCTGTTGGCAGGCAGATTTGGAACATGAAATTTATGGATGCTACCTCTGCTGCTCAAGCAGCGGCTGAGTTTGCAGAATATGCAAGCCTCACTGCCAGAGCTGTTGTAGAACTTTAAAGGCAATATTGTGTTGATGATAGTGGTTCATGCCACTTAGGTTTCAAGGATAAAAGGTTGGAACATGGGCAATCATTTCTTGGAGATGGTAATTGTAATTTTTCTGTTGGCAGGCAGAATTGGAACATGAAATTTGTGGATGCTACCTCTGCTGCTCAAGCAGCGACTGAGTTTGCAGAATATTCAAGCCTAGCTGCCAGAGCTGTTGTAGAACTTTCAAGGCAATATTGTGTTGATGATGGTGGTTCATGCCACTTAGGTTTCAAGGATGAAAGGTTGGAACATGAGCAATCATTTCCTGGAGATGGTAATGGTAATTTTTCTGTTGGCAGGCAGAATTGGAACATGAAATTTATGGATGCTACCTCTGCTGCTCAAGCAGCGGCTGAGTTTGCAGAACATGCCAGAACTGTTGTAGAACTTTAAAGGCAATATTGTGTTGATGATGGTGGTTCATGCCACTTAGGTTTCAAGGATGAAAGGTTGGAACATGGGCAATCATTTCCTGGAGATGGTAATGGTAATTTTTCTGTTGGCAGGCAACATTGGAATATGAAATTTATGGATGCTACCTCTGCTGCTCAAGCAGCAGCTGAGTTTGCAGAATATTCAAGCCTAGCTGCCAGAGCTGTTGTAGAACTTTCAAGGCAATATTGTATTGATGATGGTGGTTCATGCCACTTAGGTTTCAAGGATGAAAGGTTAGAACATGGGTAATCATTTCCTAGAGATGTTAATGGTAATTTTTCTGTTGGCAGGCAGAATTGGAACATGAAATTTAAGAATGCTACCTCTGCTGCTCAAGCAGCGACTGAGTTTGCAGAACATGCGAGCTTAGCTGCCAGAGCTGTTGTAGAACTTTCAAGGCAATATTGAGTTGATGATGGTGGTTCATGCCACTTAGGTTTCAAGGATGAAAGGTTTGAACATGGGCAATCATTTCCTAGAGACGGTAATGGTAATTTTTCTGTTGGCAGGCAGAATTGGAACATGAAATTTAAAAATGCTACCTCTGCTGCTCAAGCAGCGGGTGAGTTTGCAGAACATGCAAGCCTAGCTGCCAGAGCTGTTGTAGAACTTTAAAGGCAATATTGTGTTGATGATGGTGGTTCATGCCACTTAGGTTTCAAGGATGAAAGGTTGGAACATGGGCAATCATTTCCTGGAGATGGTAATGGTAATTTTTCTGTTGGCAGGCAGAATTGGAACATGAAATTTATGGATGCTACCTCTGCTGCTCAAGAAGCGGCTGAGTTTACAGAACATGCAAGCCTCGCTACCAGAGCTGTTGTAGAACTTTAAAGGCAATATTGTGTTGATGATGGTGGTTCATGCCACTTAGGTTTCAAGGATGAAAGGTTAGAACATGGGTAATCATTTCCTAGAGATGTTAATGGTAATTTTTCTGTTGGCAGGCAGAATTGGAACATGAAATTTAAGAATGCTACCTCTGCTGCTCAAGCAGCGACTGAGTTTGCAGAACATGCGAGCTTAGCTGCCAGAGCTGTTGTAGAACTTTCAAGGCAATATTGAGTTGATGATGGTGGTTCATGCCACTTAGGTTTCAAGGATGAAAGGTTTGAACATGGGCAATCATTTCCTAGAGACGGTAATGGTAATTTTTCTGTTGGCAGGCAGAATTGGAACATGAAATTTAAAAATGCTACCTCTGCTGCTCAAGCAGCGGGTGAGTTTGCAGAACATGCAAGCCTAGCTGCCAGAGCTGTTGTAGAACTTTAAAGGCAATATTGTGTTGATGATGGTGGTTCATGCCACTTAGGTTTCAAGGATGAAAGGTTGGAACATGGGCAATCATTTCCTGGAGATGGTAATGGTAATTTTTCTGTTGGCAGGCAGAATTGGAACATGAAATTTATGGATGCTACCTCTGCTGCTCAAGAAGCGGCTGAGTTTACAGAACATGCAAGCCTCGCTACCAGAGCTGTTGTAGAACTTTAAAGGCAATATTGTGTTGATGATGGTGGTTCATGCCACTTAGGTTTCAAGGATGAAAGGTTAAAACATGGGCAATCATTTCCTGGAGATGGTAATGGTAATTTTTCTGTTGGCAGGCAGAATTGGAACATGAAATTTATGGATGCTACCTCTGCTGCTCAAGCAGCGGCTGAGTTTGCAGAACATGCAAGCCTCGCTGCCAGAACTGTTGTAGAACTTTAAAGGCAATATTGTGTTGATGATGGTGGTTCATGCCACTTAGGTTTCAAGGATGAAAGGTTAAAACATGGGCAATCATTTCCTGGAGATGGTAATGGTAATTTTTCTGTTGGCAGGCAGAATTGGAACATGAAATTTATGGATGCTACCTCTGCTGCTCAAGCAGCGGCTGAGTTTGCAGAACATGCAAGCCTAGCTGCCAGAGCTGTTGTAGAACTTTAAAGGCAATATTGTGTTGATGATGGTGGTTCATGCCACTTAGGTTTCAAGGATGAAAGGTTGGAACATGGGCAATCATTTCCTGGAGATGGTAATGGTAATTTTTCTATTGGCAGGCAGAATTGGAACATGAATTTAAAAATGCTACCTCTGCTGCTCAAGCAGCGGGTGAGTTTGCAGAACATGCAAGCCTAGCTGCCAGAGCTGTTGTAGAACTTTCAAGACAATATTGAGTTGATGATGGTGGTTCATGCCACTTAGGTTTCAAGGATGAAAGGTTGGAACATGGGCAATCATTTCCTAGAGATTTTAATGGTAATTTTTCTGTTGGCAGGCAGAATGGAACATGAAATTTAAGAATGCTACCTCTGCTGCTCAAGCAGCGGCTGAGTTTATAGAACATGCAAGCTTAGCTGCCAGAGCTGTTGTAGAACTTTAAAGGCAATATTGTGTTGATGATGGTGGTTCATGCCACTTAGGTTTCAAGGATGAAAGGTTGGAACATGGGCAATCATTTCTTGGAGATGGTAATTGTAATTTTTCTGTTGGCAGGCAGAATTGGAACATGAAATTTGTGGATGCTACCTCTGCTGCTCAAGCAGCGGCTGAGTTTGCAGATTATTCAAGCCTAGCTGCCAGAGCTGTTGTAGAACTTTCAAGGCAGTATTGTGTTGATGATGGTGGTTCATGCCACTTAGGTTTCAAGGATGAAAGGTTGGAACATGAGCAATCATTTCCTGGAGATGGTAATGGTAATTTTTCTGTTGGCAGGCAGAATTGGAACATGAAATTTATGGATGCTACCTCTGCTGCTCAAGCAGCGGCTGAGTTTGCAGAACATGCAAGCCTCGCTGCCAGAACTGTTGTAGAACTTTAAAGGCAATATTGTGTTGATGATGGTGGTTCATGCCACTTAGGTTTCAAGGATGAAAGGTTGGAACATGGGCAATCATTTCCTGGAGATGGTAATGGTAATTTTTCTGTTGGCAGGCAACATTGAAATATGAAATTTATGGATGCTACCTCTGCTCCTCAAGCAGCAGCTGAGTTTGCAGAATATTCAAGCCTAGCTGCTAGAGCTGTTGTAGAACTTTCAAGGCAATATTGTATTGATGATGGTGGTTCATGCCACTTAGGTTTCAAGGATGAAAGGTTGGAACATGGGCAATCATTTCCTAGAGATGGTAATGGTAATTTTTCTGTTGGCAGGCAAAATTAGAACATGAAATTTAAGGATGCTAACTCTGCTGCTCAAAAAGCGGCTGAGTTTGCAGAACATGCAAGCCTCGCTGCCAGAACTGTTGTAGAACTTTCAAGGCAATATTGAGTTGATGATGGTGGTTCATGCCACTTAGGTTTCAAGGATGAAAGGTTTGAACATGGGCAATCATTTCCTAGAGACGGTAATGGTAATTTTTCTGTTGGCAGGCAGAATTGGAACATGAAATTTAAAAATGCTACCTCTGCTGCTCAAGCAGCGGGTGAGTTTGCAGAACATGCAAGCCTAGCTGCCAGAGCTGTTGTAGAACTTTCAAGGCAATATTTTGTTGATAATGGTGGTTCATGCCACTTAGGTTTCAAGGATGAAAGGTTGGAACATGGGCAATCATTTCCTAGAGATGGTAATGGTAATTTTTCTGTTGGCAGGCAGAATTAGAACATGAAATTTAAGGATGCTAACTCTGCTGCTCAAGAAGCGGCTGAGTTTACAGAACATGCAAGCCTCGCTACCAGAGCTGTTGTAGAACTTTAAAGGCAATATTGTGTTGATTATGGTGGTTCATGCCAGTTAGGTTTCAAGGATGAAAGGTTAAAACATGGGCAATCATTTCCTGGAGTTGGTAATGGTAATTTTTCTGTTGGCAGGCAGAATTAGAACATGAAATTTAAGGATGCTAACTCTGCTGCTCAAGAAGCGGCTGAGTTTACAGAACATGCAAGCCTCGCTACCAGAGCTGTTGTAGAACTTTAAAGGCAATATTGTGTTGATGATGGTGGTTCATGCCACTTAGGTTTCAAGGATGAAAGGTTAAAACATGGGCAATCATTTCCTGGAGAAAGTAATGGTAATTTTTCTGTTGGCAGGCAGATTTGGAACATGAAATTTATGGATGCTACCTCTGCTGCTCAAGCAGCGGCTGAGTTTGCAGAATATGCAAGCCTCACTGCCAGAGCTGTTGTAGAACTTTAAAGGCAATATTGTGTTGATGATGGTGGTTCATGCCACTTAGGTTTCAAGGATGAAAGGTTGGAACATGGGCAATCATTTCTTGGAGATGGTAATTGTAATTTTTCTGTTGGCAGGCAGAATTGGAACATGAAATTTGTGGATGCTACCTCTGCTGCTCAAGCAGCGACTGAGTTTGCAGAATATTCAAGCCTAGCTGCCAGAGCTGTTGTAGAACTTTCAAGGCAATATTGTGTTGATGATGGTGGTTCATGCCACTTAGGTTTCAAGGATGAAAGGTTGGAACATGAGCAATCATTTCCTGGAGATGGTAATGGTAATTTTTCTGTTGGCAGGCAGAATTGGAACATGAAATTTATGGATGCTACCTCTGCTGCTCAAGCAGCGGCTGAGTTTGCAGAACATGCCAGAACTGTTGTAGAACTTTAAAGGCAATATTGTGTTGATGATGGTGGTTCATGCCACTTAGGTTTCAAGGATGAAAGGTTGGAACATGGGCAATCATTTCCTGGAGATGGTAATGGTAATTTTTCTGTTGGCAGGCAACATTGGAATATGAAATTTATGGATGCTACCTCTGCTGCTCAAGCAGCAGCTGAGTTTGCAGAATATTCAAGCCTAGCTGCCAGAGCTGTTGTAGAACTTTCAAGGCAATATTGAGTTGATGATGGTGGTTCATGCCACTTAGGTTTCAAGGATGAAAGGTTTGAACATGGGCAATCATTTCCTAGAGACGGTAATGGTAATTTTTCTGTTGGCAGGCAGAATTGGAACATGAAATTTAAGAATGCTACCTCTGCTGCTCAAGCAGCGACTGAGTTTGCAGAACATGCGAGCTTAGCTGCCAGAGCTGTTGTAGAACTTTCAAGGCAATATTGAGTTGATGATGGTGGTTCATGCCACTTAGGTTTCAAGGATGAAAGGTTTGAACATGGGCAATCATTTCCTAGAGACGGTAATGGTAATTTTTCTGTTGGCAGGCAGAATTGGAACATGAAATTTAAAAATGCTACCTCTGCTGCTCAAGCAGCGGGTGAATTTGCAGAACATGCAAGCCTAGCTGCCAGAGCTGTTGTAGAACTTTAAAGGCAATATTGTGTTGATGATGGTGGTTCATGCCACTTAGGTTTCAAGGATGAAAGGTTGGAACATGGGCAATCATTTCCTGGAGATGGTAATGGTAATTTTTCTGTTGGCAGGCAGAATTGGAACATGAAATTTATGGATGCTACCTCTGCTGCTGAAGTAGCGGCTGAGGTTGCAGAACATGCAAGCCTAGCTGCCAGAGTTGTTGCAGAACTTTCAAGGCAATATTGTATTGATGAAGGTGGTTCATGCCACTTAGGTTTCAAGGAAGTAAGGTTGGAACATGGGCAATCATTTAGTGGAGATGGTAATGGTAATTTTTCTGTTGGCAGGCAGAATTGGAACATGAAATTTATGGATGCTACCTCTGCTGCTCAAGCAGCGGCTGAGTTTGCAGAACATGCAAGCCTCGCTGCCAGAACTGTTGTAGAACTTTAAAGGCAATATTGTGTTGATGATGGTGGTTCATGCCACTTAGGTTTCAAGGATGAAAGGTTAAAACATGGGCAATCATTTCCTGGAGATGGTAATGGAAATTTTTCTGTTGGCAGGCAGAATTGGAACATGAAATTTATGGATGCTACCTCTGCTGCTCAAGCAGCGGCTGAGTTTGCAGAACATGCAAGCCTAGCTGCCAGAGCTGTTGTAGAACTTTAAAGGCAATATTGTGTTGATGATGGTGGTTCATGCCACTTAGGTTTCAAGGATGAAAGGTTGGAACATGGGCAATCATTTCCTGGAGATGGTAATGGTAATTTTTCTGTTGGCAGGCAGAATTGGAACATGAAATTTAAAAATGCTACCTCTGCTGCTCAAGCAGCGGGTGAGTTTGCAGAACATGCAAGCCTAGCTGCCAGAGCTGTTGTAGAACTTTCAAGACAATATTGAGTTGATGATGGTGGTTCATGCCACTTAGGTTTCAAGGATGAATGGTTGGAACATGGGCAATCATTTCCTAGAGATTTTAATGGTAATTTTTCTGTTGGCAGGCAGAATGGAACATGAAATTTAAGAATGCTACCTCTGCTGCTCAAGCAGCGGCTGAGTTTATAGAACATGCAAGCTTAGCTGCCAGAGCTGTTGTAGAACTTTAAAGGCAATATTGTGTTGATGATGGTGGTTCATGCCACTTAGGTTTCAAGGATGAAAGGTTGGAACATGGGCAATCATTTCTTGGAGATGGTAATTGTAATTTTTCTGTTGGCAGGCAGAATTGGAACATGAAATTTGTGGATGCTACCTCTGCTGCTCAAGCAGCGGCTGAGTTTGCAGATTATTCAAGCCTAGCTGCCAGAGCTGTTGTAGAACTTTCAAGGCAGTATTGTGTTGATGATGGTGGTTCATGCCACTTAGGTTTCAAGGATGAAAGGTTGGAACATGAGCAATCATTTCCTGGAGATGGTAATGGTAATTTTTTTGTTGGCAGGCAGAATTGGAACATGAAATTTATGGATGCTACCTCTGCTGCTCAAGCAGCGGCTGAGTTTGCAGAACATGCAAGCCTCGCTGCCAGAACTGTTGTAGAACTTTAAAGGCAATATTGTGTTGATGATGGTGGTTCATGCCACTTAGGTTTCAAGGATGAAAGGTTGGAACATGGGCAATCATTTCCTGGAGATGGTAATGGTAATTTTTCTGTTGGCAGGCAACATTGAAATATGAAATTTATGGATGCTACCTCTGCTCCTCAAGCAGCAGCTGAGTTTGCAGAATATTCAAGCCTAGCTGCTAGAGCTGTTGTAGAACTTTCAAGGCAATATTGTATTGATGATGGTGGTTCATGCCACTTAGGTTTCAAGGATGAAAGGTTGGAACATGGGCAATCATTTCCTAGAGATGGTAATGGTAATTTTTCTGTTGGCAGGCAGAATTAGAACATGAAATTTAAGGATGCTAACTCTGCTGCTCAAGAAGCGGCTGAGTTTACAGAACATGCAAGCCTCGCTACCAGAGCTGTTGTAGAACTTTAAAGGCAATATTGTGTTGATGATGGTGGTTCATGCCACTTAGGTTTCAAGGATGAAAGGTTGGAACATGGGCAATCATTTCCTGAAGATGGTAATGGTAATTTTTCTGTTGGCAGGCAGAATTGGAACATGAAATTTATGGATGCTACCTCTGCTGCTCAAGCAGCGGCTGAGTTTGCAGAATATTCAAGCCTAGCTGCCAGAGCTGTTGTAGAACTTTCAAGGAAATATTGTGTTGATGATGGTGGTTAATGCCACTTAGGTTTCAAGGATGAAAAGTTAAAACATGGGCAATCATTTCCTGGAGATGGTAATGGTAATTTTTCTGTTGGCAGGCAGAATTGGAACATCAAATTTATGGATGATACCTCTGCTGCTCAAGCAGCGGCTGAGTTTGCAGAATATTCAAGCCTAGCTGCCAGAGCTGTTGTAGAACTTTCAAGGCAATATTGTGTTGATGATGGTGGTTCATGCCACTTAGGTTTCAAGGATAAAAGGTTAAAACACGGGCAATCATTTCCTGGAGATGGTAATGGTAATTTTTCTGTTGGCAGGCAGAATTGGAACATGAAATTTATGGATGCTACCTCTGCTGCTCAAGCAGCGGCTGAGTTTGCAGAACATGCAAGCCTCGCTGCCAGAACTGTTGTAGAACTTTAAAGGCAATATTGTGTTGATGATGGTGGTTCATGCCACTTAGGTTTCAAGGATGAAAGGTTGGAACATGGGCAATCATTTCCTGGAGATGGTAATGGTAATTTTTCTGTTGGCAGGCAACATTGAAATATGAAATTTATGGATGCTACCTCTGCTCCTCAAGCAGCAGCTGAGTTTGCAGAATATTCAAGCCTAGCTGCTAGAGCTGTTGTAGAACTTTCAAGGCAATATTGTATTGATGATGGTGGTTCATGCCACTTAGGTTTCAAGGATGAAAGGTTGGAACATGGGCAATCATTTCCTAGAGATGGTAATGGTAATTTTTCTGTTGGCAGGCAGAATTAGAACATGAAATTTAAGGATGCTAACTCTGCTGCTCAAGAAGCGGCTGAGTTTACAGAACATGCAAGCCTCGCTACCAGAGCTGTTGTAGAACTTTAAAGGCAATATTGTGTTGATGATGGTGGTTCATGCCACTTAGGTTTCAAGGATGAAAGGTTGGAACATGGGCAATCATTTCCTGAAGATGGTAATGGTAATTTTTCTGTTGGCAGGCAGAATTGGAACATGAAATTTATGGATGCTACCTCTGCTGCTCAAGCAGCGGCTGAGTTTGCAGAATATTCAAGCCTAGCTGCCAGAGCTGTTGTAGAACTTTCAAGGAAATATTGTGTTGATGATGGTGGTTCATGCCACTTAGGTTTCAAGGATGAAAAGTTAAAACATGGGCAATCATTTCCTGGAGATGGTAATGGTAATTTTTCTGTTGGCAGGCAGAATTGGAACATCAAATTTATGGATGATACCTCTGCTGCTCAAGCAGCGGCTGAGTTTGCAGAATATTCAAGCCTAGCTGCCAGAGCTGTTGTAGAACTTTCAAGGCAATATTGTGTTGATGATGGTGGTTCATGCCACTTAGGTTTCAAGGATAAAAGGTTAAAACACGGGCAATCATTTCCTGGAGATGGTAATGGTAATTTTTCTGTTGGCAGGCAGAATTGGAACATGAAATTTATGGATGCTACCTCTGCTGCTCAAGCAGCGGCTGAGTTTGCAGAACATGCAAGCCTCGCTGCCAGAACTGTTGTAGAACTTTAAAGGCAATATTGTGTTGATGATGGTGGTTCATGCCACTTAGGTTTCAAGGATGAAAGGTTGGAACATGGGCAATCATTTCCTGGAGATGGTAATGGTAATTTTTCTGTTGGCAGGCAACATTGAAATATGAAATTTATGGATGCTACCTCTGCTCCTCAAGCAGCAGCTGAGTTTGCAGAATATTCAAGCCTAGCTGCTAGAGCTGTTGTAGAACTTTCAAGGCAATATTGTATTGATGATGGTGGTTCATGCCACTTAGGTTTCAAGGATGAAAGGTTGGAACATGGGCAATCATTTCCTAGAGATGGTAATGGTAATTTTTCTGTTGGCAGGCAGAATTAGAACATGAAATTTAAGGATGCTAACTCTGCTGCTCAAGAAGCGGCTGAGTTTACAGAACATGCAAGCCTCGCTACCAGAGCTGTTGTAGAACTTTAAAGGCAATATTGTGTTGATGATGGTGGTTCATGCCACTTAGGTTTCAAGGATGAAAGGTTGGAACATGGGCAATCATTTCCTGAAGATGGTAATGGTAATTTTTCTGTTGGCAGGCAGAATTGGAACATGAAATTTATGGATGCTACCTCTGCTGCTCAAGCAGCGGCTGAGTTTGCAGAATATTCAAGCCTAGCTGCCAGAGCTGTTGTAGAACTTTCAAGGAAATATTGTGTTGATGATGGTGGTTCATGCCACTTAGGTTTCAAGGATGAAAAGTTAAAACATGGGCAATCATTTCCTGGAGATGGTAATGGTAATTTTTCTGTTGGCAGGCAGAATTGGAACATCAAATTTATGGATGATACCTCTGCTGCTCAAGCAGCGGCTGAGTTTGCAGAATATTCAAGCCTAGCTGCCAGAGCTGTTGTAGAACTTTCAAGGCAATATTGTGTTGATGATGGTGGTTCATGCCACTTAGGTTTCAAGGATAAAAGGTTAAAACACGGGCAATCATTTCCTGGAGATGGTAATGGTAATTTTTCTGTTGGCAGGCAGAATTGGAACATGAAATTTATGGATGCTACCTCTGCAGCTCAAGCAGCGGCTGAGTTTGCAGAACATGCAAGCCTCGCTGCCAGAGCTATTGTAGAACTTTAAAGGCAATATTGTGTTGATGATGGTGGTTCATGCCACTTAGGTTTCAAGGATGAAAGGTTGGAACATGGGCAATCATTTCCTGGAGATGGTAATGGTAATTTTTCTGTTGGCAGGCAGAATTGGAACATGAAATTTATGGATGCTACCTCTGCAGCTCAAGCAGCGGCTGAGTTTGCAGAACATGCAAGCCTCGCTGCCAGAGCTATTGTAGAACTTTAAAGGCAATATTGTGTTGATGATGGTGGTTCATGCCACATAGGTTTCAAGGATGAAAGTTTGGAACATGGGCAATAATTTCCTGGAGATGGTAATGGTAATTTTTCTGTTGGCAGGCAGAATTAGAACATAAAATTTAAGGATGCTACCTCTACTGCTCAAGCAGCGGCTGAGTTTGCAGAATATGCAAGCCTAGATGCCAGAGCTGTTGTAGAACTTTCAAGGCAATATTGGGTTGATGATGGTGGTTCATGCCACTTAGGTTTCAAGGATGAAAGGTTGGAACATGGGCAATTATTTCCTGGAGATGGTAATGGTAATTTTTCTGTTGGCAGGCAGAATTGGAACATGAAATTTAAGGATGCTACCTCTACTTCTTAAGCAGCGGCTGAGTTTGCAGAATATGCAAGCCTAGAGCCAGAGCTGTTCTAGAACATTCAAGGCAATATTGTGTTGATGATGGTGGTTCATGCCACTTAGGTTTCAAGGATGAAAGGTTGGAACATGGGCAATCATTTCCTGGAGATGGTAATGGTAATTTTTCTGTTGGCAGGCAGAATTGGAACATGAAATTTATGGATGATACCTCTGCTGCTCAAGCAGCGGCTGAGTTTGCAGAATATTCAAGCCTGGCTGCCAGAGTTGTTGTAGAACTTTCAAGGCAATATTGTGTTGATGATGGTGGTTCATGCCACTTAGGTTTCAAGGATGAAAGGTTAAAACATGGGAAATCATTTCCTGGAGATGGTAATGGTAATTTTTCTGTTGGCAGGCAGAACTGGAACATGAAATTTATGGATGCTACCTCTGCTGCTCAAGCAGCGGCTGAGTTTGCAGAACATGCAAGCCTAGCTGCCAGAGCTGTTGTAGAACTTTAAAGGCAATATTGTGTTGATGATGGTGGTTCATGCCACTTAGGTTTCAAGGATGAAAGGTTGGAACATGGGCAATCATTTCCTGGAGATGGTAATGGTAATTTTTCTGTTGGCAGGCAGAATTGGAACATGAAATTTATGGATGCTACCTCTGCAGCTCAAGCAGCGGCTGAGTTTGCAGAACATGCAAGCCTCGCTGCTAGAGCTATTGTAGAACTTTAAAGGCAATATTGTGTTGATGATGGTGGTTCATGCCACTTAGGTTTCAAGGATGAAAGGTTGGAACATGGGCAATCATTTCCTGGAGATGGTAATGGTAATTTTTCTGTTGGCAGGCAAAATTGGAACATGAAATTTAAGAATGCTACCTCTGCTGCTCAAGCAGCGGCTGAGTTTGCAGAACATACAAGCCTGGCTGCCAGAGCTGTTGTAGAACTTTAAAGCCAATATTGTGTTGATGATGGTGGTTCATGCCACTTAGGTTTCAAGGATGAAAGGTTGGAACATGGGCAATAATTTCCTGGAGATGGTAATGGTAATTTTTCTGTTGGCAGGCAGAATTAGAACATGAAATTTAAGGATGCTACCTCTACTGCTCAAGCAGCGGCTGAGTTTGCAGAATATGCAAGCCTAGATGCCAGAGCTGTCGTAGAACTTTCAAGGCAATATTGTGTTGATGATGGTGGTTAATGCCACTTAGGTTTCAAGGATGAAAAGTTAAAACATGGGCAATCATTTCCTGGAGATGGTAATGGTAATTTTTCTGTTGGCAGGCAGAATTGGAACATCAAATTTATGGATGATACCTCTGCTGCTCAAGCAGCGGCTGAGTTTGCAGAATATTCAAGCCTAGCTGCCAGAGCTGTTGTAGAACTTTCAAGGCAATATTGTGTTGATGATGGTGGTTCATGCCACTTAGGTTTCAAGGATAAAAGGTTAAAACACGGGCAATCATTTCCTGGAGATGGTAATGGTAATTTTTCTGTTGGCAGGCAGAATTGGAACATGAAATTTATGGATGCTACCTCTGCAGCTCAAGCAGCGGCTGAGTTTGCAGAACATGCAAGCCTCGCTGCCAGAGCTATTGTAGAACTTTAAAGGCAATATTGTGTTGATGATGGTGGTTCATGCCACTTAGGTTTCAAGGATGAAAGGTTGGAACATGGGCAATCATTTCCTGGAGATGGTAATGGTAATTTTTCTGTTGGCAGGCAGAATTGGAACATGAAATTTATGGATGCTACCTCTGCAGCTCAAGCAGCGGCTGAGTTTGCAGAACATGCAAGCCTCGCTGCCAGAGCTATTGTAGAACTTTAAAGGCAATATTGTGTTGATGATGGTGGTTCATGCCACATAGGTTTCAAGGATGAAAGTTTGGAACATGGGCAATAATTTCCTGGAGATGGTAATGGTAATTTTTCTGTTGGCAGGCAGAATTAGAACATAAAATTTAAGGATGCTACCTCTACTGCTCAAGCAGCGGCTGAGTTTGCAGAATATGCAAGCCTAGATGCCAGAGCTGTTGTAGAACTTTCAAGGCAATATTGGGTTGATGATGGTGGTTCATGCCACTTAGGTTTCAAGGATGAAAGGTTGGAACATGGGCAATCATTTCCTGAAGATGGTAATGGTAATTTTTCTGTTGGCAGGCAGAATTGGAACATGAAATTTATGGATGCTACCTCTGCTGCTCAAGCAGCGGCTGAGTTTGCAGAATATTCAAGCCTAGCTGCCAGAGCTGTTGTAGAACTTTCAAGGAAATATTGTGTTGATGATGGTGGTTCATGCCACTTAGGTTTCAAGGATGAAAGGTTGGAACATGGGCAATCATTTCCTAGAGATGGTAATGGTAATTTTTCTGTTGGCAGGCAGAATTAGAACATGAAATTTAAGGATGCTACCTCTGCTGCTCAAGCAGCGGCTGAGTTTGCAGAATATGCAAGCCTAGCTGCCAGAGCTGTTGTAGAACTTTAAAGGCAATATTGTGTTGATGATGGTGGTTCATGCCACTTAGGTTTCAAGGATGAAAGGTTGGAACATGGGCAATCATTTCCTGGAGATGGTAATGGTAATTTTTCTGTTGGCAGGCAGAATTGGAACATGAAATTTATGGATGCTACCTCTGCTGCTCAAGCAGCGGCTGAGTTTGCAGAATATTCAAGCCTAGCTGCCAGAGCTGTTGTAGAACTTTCAAGGCAATATTGTGTTGATGATGGTGGTTCATGCCACTTAGGTTTCAAGGATGAAAGAGTTAAAACATGGGCAATCATTTCCTGGAGATGGTAATGGTAATTTTTCTGTTGGCAGGCAGAATTGGAACATCAAATTTATGGATGATACCTCTGCTGCTCAAGCAGCGGCTGAGTTTGCAGAATATTCAAGCCTAGCTGCCAGAGCTGTTGTAGAACTTTCAAGGCAATATTGTGTTGATGATGGTGGTTCATGCCACTTAGGTTTCAAGGATAAAAGGTTAAAACACGGGCAATCATTTCCTGGAGATGGTAATGGTAATTTTTCTGTTGGCAGGCAGAATTGGAACATGAAATTTATGGATGCTACCTCTGCAGCTCAAGCAGCGGCTGAGTTTGCAGAACATGCAAGCCTCGCTGCCAGAGCTATTGTAGAACTTTAAAGGCAATATTGTGTTGATGATGGTGGTTCATGCCACTTAGGTTTCAAGGATGAAAGGTTGGAACATGGGCAATCATTTCCTGGAGATGGTAATGGTAATTTTTCTGTTGGCAGGCAGAATTGGAACATGAAATTTATGGATGCTACCTCTGCAGCTCAAGCAGCGGCTGAGTTTGCAGAACATGCAAGCCTCGCTGCCAGAGCTATTGTAGAACTTTAAAGGCAATATTGTGTTGATGATGGTGGTTCATGCCACATAGGTTTCAAGGATGAAAGTTTGGAACATGGGCAATAATTTCCTGGAGATGGTAATGGTAATTTTTCTGTTGGCAGGCAGAATTAGAACATAAAATTTAAGGATGCTACCTCTACTGCTCAAGCAGCGGCTGAGTTTGCAGAATATGCAAGCCTAGATGCCAGAGCTGTTGTAGAACTTTCAAGGCAATATTGGGTTGATGATGGTGGTTCATGCCACTTAGGTTTCAAGGATGAAAGGTTGGAACATGGGCAATTATTTCCTGGAGATGGTAATGGTAATTTTTCTGTTGGCAGGCAGAATTGGAACATGAAATTTAAGGATGCTACCTCTACTTCTTAAGCAGCGGCTGAGTTTGCAGAATATGCAAGCCTAGAGCCAGAGCTGTTCTAGAACATTCAAGGCAATATTGTGTTGATGATGGTGGTTCATGCCACTTAGGTTTCAAGGATGAAAGGTTGGAACATGGGCAATCATTTCCTGGAGATGGTAATGGTAATTTTTCTGTTGGCAGGCAGAATTGGAACATGAAATTTATGGATGATACCTCTGCTGCTCAAGCAGCGGCTGAGTTTGCAGAATATTCAAGCCTGGCTGCCAGAGTTGTTGTAGAACTTTCAAGGCAATATTGTGTTGATGATGGTGGTTCATGCCACTTAGGTTTCAAGGATGAAAGGTTAAAACATGGGAAATCATTTCCTGGAGATGGTAATGGTAATTTTTCTGTTGGCAGGCAGAACTGGAACATGAAATTTATGGATGCTACCTCTGCTGCTCAAGCAGCGGCTGAGTTTGCAGAACATGCAAGCCTAGCTGCCAGAGCTGTTGTAGAACTTTAAAGGCAATATTGTGTTGATGATGGTGGTTCATGCCACTTAGGTTTCAAGGATGAAAGGTTGGAACATGGGCAATCATTTCCTGGAGATGGTAATGGTAATTTTTCTGTTGGCAGGCAGAATTGGAACATGAAATTTATGGATGCTACCTCTGCAGCTCAAGCAGCGGCTGAGTTTGCAGAACATGCAAGCCTCGCTGCTAGAGCTATTGTAGAACTTTAAAGGCAATATTGTGTTGATGATGGTGGTTCATGCCACTTAGGTTTCAAGGATGAAAGGTTGGAACATGGGCAATCATTTCCTGGAGATGGTAATGGTAATTTTTCTGTTGGCAGGCAAAATTGGAACATGAAATTTAAGAATGCTACCTCTGCTGCTCAAGCAGCGGCTGAGTTTGCAGAACATACAAGCCTGGCTGCCAGAGCTGTTGTAGAACTTTAAAGCCAATATTGTGTTGATGATGGTGGTTCATGCCACTTAGGTTTCAAGGATGAAAGGTTGGAACATGGGCAATAATTTCCTGGAGATGGTAATGGTAATTTTTCTGTTGGCAGGCAGAATTAGAACATGAAATTTAAGGATGCTACCTCTACTGCTCAAGCAGCGGCTGAGTTTGCAGAATATGCAAGCCTAGATGCCAGAGCTGTCGTAGAACTTTCAAGGCAATATTGTGTTGATGATGGTGGTTCATGCCACTTAGGTTTCAAGGATGAAAGGTTGGAACATGGGCAATCATTTCTTGGAGATGGTAATGGTAATTTTTCTGTTGGCAGGCAGAATTGGAACATGAAATTTAAGGATGCTACCTCTACTTCTTAAGCAGCGGCTGAGTTTGCAGAATATGCAAGCCTAGAGCCAGAGCTGTTCTAGAACTTTCAAGGCAATATTGTGTTGATGATGGTGGTTCATGCCACTTAGGTTTCAAGGGTGAAAGGTTGGAACATGGGCAATCATTTCCTGGAGATGGTAATGGTAATTTTTCTGTTGGCAGGCAGAATTGGAACATGAAATTTATGGATGATACCTCTGCTGCTCAAGCAGCGGCTGAGTTTGCAGAATATTCAAGCCTAGCTGCCAGAGTTGTTGTAGAACTTTCAAGGCAATATTGTGTTGATGATGGTGGTTCATGCCACTTAGGTTTCAAGGATGAAAGGTTAAAACATGGGCAATCATTTCCTGGAGATGGTAATGGTAATTTTTCTGTTGGCAGGCAGAACTGGAACATGAAATTTATGGATGCTACCTCTGCTGATCAAGCAGCGTCTGAGTTTGCAGAATATGCAAGCCTCACTGCCAGAGCTGTTGTAGAACTTTAAAGGCAATATTGTGTTGATGATGGTGGTTCATGCCACTTAGGTTTCAAGGATGAAAGGTTGGAACATGGGCAATCATATCCTGGAGATGGTAATGGTAATTTTTCTGTTGGCAGGCAAAATTGGAACATGAAATTTGTGGATGCTACCTCTGCTGCTCAAGCAGCTTGCTGAGTTTGCAGAATATTCAAGCCTAGCTGCCAGAGCTGTTGTAGAACTTTCAAGGCAATATTGTGTTGATGATGGTGGTTCATGCCACTTAGGTTTCAAGGATGAAAGGTTGGAACATGGGCAATCATTTCCTGGAGATGGTAATGGTAATTTTTCTGTTGGCAGGCAGAATTGGAACATGAAATTTATGGATGCTACCTCTGCTGCTCAAGCAGCGGCTGAGTTTGCAGAACATGCAAGCCTCGCTGCCAGAGCTGTTGTAGAACTTTAAAGGCAATATTGTGTTGATGATGGTGGTTCATGCCACTTAGGTTTCAAGGATGAAAGGTTGGAGCATGGGCAATAATTTCCTAGAGATTGTAATGGTAATTTATCTGTTGGCAGGCAACATTGGAATATGAAATTTATGGATGCTACCTCTGCTGCTCAAGCAGCGGCTGAGTTTGCAGAACATGCAAGCCTAGCTGCCAGAGCTGTTGTTGAACTTTAAAGGCAATATTGTGTTGATGGTGGTGGTTCATGCCACTTAGGTTTCAAGGATGAAGGTTGGAACAAGGGCAATCATTTCCTTGAGATTGTAATGGTAATTTTTCTATTGGCAGGCAGAATTGGAACATGAAATTTAAGGATGCTACCTCTACTGCTCAAGCAGCGGCTGAGTATGCAGAATATGCAAGCCTAGAGCTAGAGCTGTTCTAGAACTTTCAAGGCAATATTGTGTTGATGATGGTGGTTCATGCCACTTAGGTTTCAAGGATGAAAGGTTGGAACATGGGCAATCATTTCCTGGAGATGGTAATGGTAATTTTTCTGTTGGCAAGCAGAATTGGAACATGAAATTTATGGATGCTACCTCTGCTGCTCAAGCAGCGGCTGAGTTTGCAGAATATTCAAGACTAGCTTCCAGAGCTGTTGTAGAACTTTTAAGGCAATATTGTGTTGATGATGGTGGTTCATGCCACTTAGGTTTCAAGGATGAAAGGTTAAAACATGGGCAATCATTTCCTGGAGATAGTAATGGTAATTTTTCTGTTGGCAGGCAGAATTGGAACATGAAATTTATGGATGCTACCTCTGCTGCTCAAGCAGCGGCTGAGTTTGCAGAATATGCAAGCCTAGATGCCAGAGCTGTTGTAGAACTTTCAAGGCAATATTGTGTTAATGATGGTGGTTTATGCCACTTAGGTTTCAAGGATGAAAGGTTTGAACATGGGCAATCATTTCCTGGAGATGGTAATGGTAATTTTTCTATCGGCAGGCAGAATTTGAACATGAAATTTGTGGATGCTACCTCTGCTGCTCAAGCAGCTGCTAAGTTTGCAGAACATGCAAGCCTAGCTACCAGAACTGTTGTAGAACTTTAAAGTCAATATTGTGTTGATGGTGGTGGTTCATGACACTTAGGTTTCAAGGATGAAAGGTTGGAACAAGGGCAATCATTTCCTGGAGATGGTAATGGTTATTTTTCTGTTGGCAGACTGAATTGGAACATGAAATTTAGGGATTCTACCTCTGCTGCTCAAGCAGCGGCTGAATTTGCAGAACATGCAAGCCTAGCTGCCATAGCTGTTGTAGAACTTTAAAGGCAATATTGTGTTGATGATGGTGGTTCATGCCACTTAGGTTTCAAGGATGAAAGGTTGGAACATGGGCAATCATTTCCTATAGATGGTAATGGTAATTTTTCTGTTGGCAAGCGAAATTGGACCATGAAATTTAAGGATGCTACCTCTGCTACTCAAGCAGCGGTTGAGTTTGGATAACATTCAAGCCTAGCTACGAGAGTTGTTGTAGAACATTCAAGGCAATATTAAGTTGATGATGGTGGTTCATGCCACTTAGGTTTCAAGGATGAAAGGTTGGAACATGGGCAATCATTTCCTAGAGATGGTAATGGTAATTTTTCTGTTGGCAGGTAGAATTGGAACATGAAATTTAAGGATGCTACCTCTGCTGCTCAAGCAGCGGCTGAGTTTGCAGAACATGCAAGCTTAGCTGCCAGAGCTATTGTAGAACTTTCAAGGCAATATTTTGTTGACGATGGTGGTTCATGCCACTTAGGTTTCAAGGATGAAAGGTTGGAACATGGGCAATCATTTCCTAGAGATGGTAATGGTTATTTTTTTGTTGGCAGGCAAAATTGGAACATGAAATTTAAGGATATTAACTCTGCTGCTCAAGCAGCAGCTGAGTTTGCAGAACATGCAAGCCTAGCTACCAGAGCTGTTGTAGAACTTTCAAGGCAATATTGTGTTGATGATGGTGGTTCATGCCACTTAGGTTTCAAGGATGAAAGGTTGGAACATGGGCAATCATTTCTTGGAGATGGTAATGGTAATTTTTCTGTTGGCAGGCAGAATTGGAACATCAAATTTATGGATGATACCTCTGCTGCTCAAGCAGCGGCTGAGTTTGCAGAATATTCAAGCCTAGCTGCCAGAGCTGTTGTAGAACTTTCAAGGCAATATTGTGTTGATGATGGTGGTTCATGCCACTTAGGTTTCAAGGATAAAAGGTTAAAACACGGGCAATCATTTCCTGGAGATGGTAATGGTAATTTTTCTGTTGGCAGGCAGAACTGGAACATGAAATTTATGGATGCTACCTCTGCTGCTCAAGCAGCGGCTGAGTTTGCAGAATATGCAAGCCTCACTGCCAGAGCTGTTGTAGAACTTTAAAGGCAATATTGTGTTGATGATGGTGGTTCATGCCACTTAGGTTTCAAGGATGAAAGGTTGGAACATGGGCAATCATTTCCTAGAGATGGTAATGGTAATTATTCTGTTGGTAGGCAGAATTGGAATATGAAATTTAAGGATGCTACCTCTACTGCTCAAGCAGCGACTGAGTTTGTAGAACATGCAAGCCTAGCTGCTAGAGCTATTGTAGAACTTTCAAGGCAATATTGTGTTGATGATAGTGGTTCATGCCACTTAGGTTTCAAGGATAAAAGGTTGGAACATGGGCAATCATTTCCTAGAGATGGTAATGGTAATTTTTCTGTTGGCAGGCAGAATTGGAACATGAAATTTAAGAATGCTACCTCTGCTGCTCAAGCAGCGGCTGAGTTTGCAGAACATGCAAGCTTAGCTGCTAGAGCTACTGTAGAACATTCAAGGCAATATTTTGTTGATGATGGTGGTTCATGCCACTTAGGTTTCAAGGATGAAAGGTTGGAACATGGGCAATCATTTCCTAGAGATGGTAATGGTAATTTTTCTGTTGGCAGGCAAAATTGGAACATGAAATTTAAGGATGCTAACTCTGCTGCTCAAGCAGCGGCTGAGTTTGCAGAACATGCAAGCCTAGCTGCCAGAGCTGTTGTAGAACTTTCAAGGCAATATTGTGTTGATGATGGTGGTTCATGCCACTACGTTTCAAGGATGAAAGGTTGGAACATGGGCAATCATTTCTTGGAGATGGTAATGGTAAATTTTCTGTTGGCAGGTAGAATTGGAACATGAAATTTAAGGATGCTACCTCTGTTGCTCAAGCAGTGGCTGAGTTTGTAGAATATGCAAGCCTAGCTACCAGAGCTGTTGTACAACTTTAAAGGCAATATTGTGTTGATAGTGGTGGTTCATGCCACTTAGGTTTCAAGGATGAAAGGTTGGAACAAGGGCAATCATTTCCTGGAGATTGTAATGGTAATTTTTCTGTTGGCAGGCAGAATTGGAACATGAAATTTAGGGATGATACCTCTGCTGCTCAAGCAGTGGCTGAGTTTGCAGAACATGCAAACCTAGCTGCCATAGCTATTGTAGAACTTTCTAGGCAATATTTTGTTAATGATGGAGGTTCATGCCACTTAGGTTTCAAGGATGAAAGGTTGGAACATGGGCAATCATTTCCTAGAGATCATAATGGTAATTATTCTATTGGTAGGCAGAATTGGAATAAGAAATTTAAGGATGCTACCTCTACTGCTCAAGCAGTGACTGAGTTTGTAGAACATGCAAGCCTAGCTGCCAGAGCTGTTGTAGAACTTTCAAGGCAATATTGTAATGATGATAGTGGTTCATGCCACTTAGGTTTTAAGGATGAAAGGTTGGAACATGGGCAATTATTTCCTAGAGATGGTAATGGTAATTTTTCTGTTGGCAGGCAGAATAGGAACATGAAATTTAAGGATGCTAACTCTGCTGCTTAAGCAGCGGCTGAGTTTGCAGAACATGCAAGCCTCGCTGCCAGAGCTGTTGTAGAACTTTAAAGGCAATATTGTGTTGATGATGGTGGTTCATGCCACTTAGGTTTCAAGGATGAAAGGTTTGAACATGGGCAATCATTTCCTGGAGATGGTAATGGTAATTTTTCTGTTGGTAGGCAGAATTGGAACATAAAATTTAAGAATGCTACCTCGGCTGCTCAAGCAGCGGCTGAGTTTGCAGAACATGCAAGCTTAGCTTCCACAGCTGTTGTAGAACTTTCAAGGTAATATTGTGTTGATGATGGTGGTTTATGCCACTTAGGTTTCAAGGATGAAAGGTTGGAACATGGGCAATCATTTCTTGGAGATGGTAATGGTAAATTTTCTGTTAGCAGGTAGAATTGGAACATGAAATTTAAGGATGCTACCTCTGTTGGTCAAGCAGCGGCTGAGTTTGCAGAACATGCAAGCCTAGCTACCAAAGCTGTTGTAGAACTTTAAAGGCAATATTGTGTTGATGGTGGTGGTTCATGCCACTTAGGTTTCAAGGATGAAAGGTTGGAACAAGGGAAATCATTTCCTGGAGATGGTAATGGTAATATTTCTGTTGGCAGGCAGAATTGGAACATGAAATTTAGGGATGATACCTCTGCTGCTCAAGCAGCGGCTGAGTTTGTAGAACATGCAAGCCTAGCTGCCAGAGCTATTGTAGAACTTTCAAGGCAATATTGTGTTGATGATAGTGGTTCATGCCACTTAGGTTTCAAGGATGAAAAGTTGGAACATGGGCAATCATTTCCTAGAGATGGTAATGGTAATTTTTCTGTTGGCAGGCAGAATTGGAACATGAAATTTAAGAATGCTACCTCTGCTGCTCAAGCAGCGGCTGAG
The DNA here is from genome assembly GCF_000390325.3 of Nicotiana tomentosiformis. Lineage (NCBI taxonomy): Eukaryota > Viridiplantae > Streptophyta > Magnoliopsida > Solanales > Solanaceae > Nicotiana > Nicotiana tomentosiformis. Next base: position 55,244 of record NW_027174632.1, read on the forward strand.
TTTGCAGAACATGCAAGCTTAGCTGCCAGAGCTACTGTAGAACTTTCAAGGCAATATTTTGTTGATGATGGTGGTTCATGCCACTTAGGTTTCAAGGATGAAAGGTTGGAACATGGGCAATCATTTCTTAGAGATGGTAATGGTAATTTTTCTGTTGGCAGGCAAAATTGAAACATGAAATTTAAGGATACTAACTCTGCTGCTCAAGCAGCGGCTGAGTTTGCAGAACATGCAAGCCTAGCTGCCAGAGCTGTTGTAGAACTTTCAAGGCAATATTGTGTTGATGATGGTGGTTCATACCACTTAGGTTTCAAGGATGAAAGGTTGGAACATGGGCAATCATTTCTTGGAGATGGTAATGGTAAATTTTCTGTTGGCAGGTAGAATTGGAACATGAAATTTAAGGATGCTACCTCTATTGCTCAAGCAGCGGCTGAGTTTGCAGAACATGCAAGCCTAGCTACCACAGCTGTTGTACAACTTTAAAGGCAATATTGTGTTGATGGTGGTGGTTCATGCCACTTAGGTTTCAAGGATGAAAGGTTGGAAGAAGGGCAATCATTTCCTGGAGATGGTAATGGTAAATTTTCTGTTGGCAGGCAGAATTGGAACATGAAATTTAGGGATGATACCTCTGCTGCTCAAGCAGTGGCTGAGTTTGCAGAACATGCAAACCTAGCTGCCATAGCTGTTGTAGAACTTTCTAGGCAATATTTTGTTAATGATGGAGGTTCATGCCACTTAGGTTTCAAGGATGAAAGGTTGGAACATGGGCAATCATTTCCTAGAGATCGTAATGGTAATTATTCTGTTGGTAGGCAGAATTGGAATAAGAAATTTAAGGATGCTACCTCTACTGCTCAAGCAGCGACTGAGTTTGTAGAACATGCAAGCCTAGCTGCCAGAGCTGTTGTAGAACTTTCAAGGCAATATTGTGTTGATGATAGTGGTTCATGCCACTTAGGTTTCAATGATGAAAGGTTGGAACATGGGCAATTATTTCCTAGAGATGGTAATGGTAATTTTTCTGTTGGCAGGCAGAATTGGAACATGAAATTTAAGGATGCTAACTCTGCTGCTTAAGCAGCGGCTGAGTTTGCAGAACATGCAAGCCTCGCTGCCAGAGCTGTTGTAGAACTTTAAAGGCAATATTGTGTTGATGATGGTGGTTCATGCCACTTAGGTTTCAAGGATGAAAGGTTGGAACATGGGCAATCATTTCCTGGAGATGGTAATGGTAATTTTTCTCTTGGTAGGCAGAATTGGAACATAAAATTTAAGAATGCTACCTCGGCTGCTCAAGCAGCGGCTGAGTTTGCAGAACATGCAATCTTAGCTGCCACAGCTGTTGTAGAACTTTCAAGGTAATATTTTGTTGATGAAGGTGGTTCATGCCACTTAGGTTTCAAGGATGAAAGGTTGGAACATGGGCAATCATTTCCTAGAGATGTCAATGGTAATATTTCTGTTGGCAGGCAAAATTGGAACATGAAATTTAAGGATGCTACCTCTGCTGATAAAGCAGCGGCTGAGTTTGTATAACATACAAGCCTAGCTGCCAGAGCTGTTGTAGAACTTTCAAGGCAATATTGTGTTGATGATGGTGGTTCATGCCACTTAGGTTTCAAGGATGAAAGGTTGGAACATGGGCAATCAATTCCTGGAGATGGTAATGGTAATTTTTCTGTTGGCAGGTAGAATTGGAACATGAAATTTATGGATGCTACCTCTGCTGCTCAAGCAACGACTGAGTTTGCAGAACATGCAAGCCTAGCTGCCAAATCTGTTGTAGAACTTTCAAGGAAATATTGTGTTGATGATGGTGGTTCATGCCACTTAGGTTTCAAGGATGAAAGGTTGGAACAGGGGAAATCATTTCCTGTAGATGGTAATGGTAATTTTTCTGTTGGCAGGCAGAATTGGAACATGAAATTGAAGGATGCTAACTCTGCTGCTCAAGCAGCGGCTGAGTTTGCAGAACATGCAAGCCTATCTGCCAGAGCTGTTTTAGAACTTTAAAGGCAATATTGTGTTGATGATGGTGGTTCATGCCACTTAGGTTTCAAGGATGAAAGGTTGGAACATGGGCAATCATTTCCTAGAGATTTTAATGGTAATTTTTCGGTTGGCAGGCAGAATTGGAACATGAAATTTAAGAATGCTACCTCTACTGCTCAAGCAGCGGCTGAGTTTGCAGAACATGCAAGCTTAGCTGCCAGAGCTATTGTAGAACTTTCACGGCAATATTTTGTTGATGATGGTGGTTCATGCCACTTAGGTTTCAAGGATGAAAAGTTGGAACATGGGCAATCGTTTCCTAGAGATGGTAATGGTAATTTTTCTGTTGGCAGGCAGAATTGGAACATGAAATTTAAGGATGCTACCTCTGCTGCCCAAGCAGCTGCTAAGTTTACAGAACATGCAAGCGTGGCTGCCAGAGTTATTGTAGAACTTTCAAGGCAATATTGCGTTGATGATGGTGGATCATGCCACTTAGGTTTCAAGGATGAAAGGTTGGAACGTGGGCATTCATTTCCTGGAGATAGTAATGGTAATTTTTCTGTTGGCAGGCAGAAGTAGAACATGAAATTTAAGGATGCTACCTTTGTTTCTCAAGCAGCGGCTGAGTTTGAAGAACATGCAAGCCTAGCTGCCAGAGCTGTTGTAGAACTTTCAAGGCAATATTGTGTTGATGATGGTGGTTCATGCTACTTAGGTTTCAAGGATGAAAGGTTGGAACAAGGGCAATCATTTCCTAGAGATGGTAATGGTAATTTTTCTGTTGGCAGGCAGAATTGGAACATGAAATTTAAGGATGCTAACTCTGCTGCACAAGCAGCGGCTGAGTTTGCATAACTTTCAAGCCTAGCTGCCAGAGTTGTTGTAGAACTTTCAAGACAATATTGAGTTGATGATGGTGGTTCATGCCACTTAGGTTTCAAGGATGAAAGGTTGGAACATGGGCAATCATTTCCTAGAGATTTTAATGGTAATTTTTCTGTTGGCAGGCAGAATGGAACATGAAATTTAAGAATGCTACCTCTGCTGCTCAAGCAGCGGCTGAGTTTGTAGAACATGCAAGCTTAGCTGCCAGAGCTGTTGTAGAACTTTAAAGGCAATATTTTGTTGATGATGGTGGTTCATGCCACTTAGGTTTCAAGGATGAAAGGTTGGAACATGGGCAATCATTTCCTAGAGATGTCAATGGTAATTTTTCTGTTGGCAGGCAAATTTGGAACATGTAATTTAAGGATGCTACCTCTACTGCTCAAGCAGTGGCTGAGTTTGTATAACATGCCAGCCTAGCTGCCAGAGCTGTTGTAGAATTTTCAAGGCAATATTTTGTTGATGATGGTGGTTCATGCCACTTAGGTTTCAAGGATGAAAGGTTGGAACATGGGCAATCATTTCCTAGAGATGGTAATGGTAATTTTTCTGTTGGCAGGCAGAATTGTAACATGAAATTTAAGGATGCTAACTCTGCTGCTAAAGCAGCGGCTGAGTTTGCAGAACATGCAAGCCTCGCTGCCAGAGCTGTTGTAGAACTTTAAAGGCAATATTGTGTTGATGATGGTGGTTCATTCCACTTAGGTTTTAAGGATGAAAGGTTGCAACATGGGTAATCAATTCCTGGAGATGGTAATGGAAACTTTTCTGTTGGTAGGCAGAATTGGAACATGAAATTTATGGATGCTACCTCTGCTGCTCAAGCAACGACTGAGTTTGCAGAACATGCAAGCCTAGCTGCCAAAGCTGTTGTAGAAGTTTCAAGGCAATATTGTGTTGATGATGGTGGTTCATGCCACTTAGGTTTCAAGGATGAAAGGTTGGAACATGGGCAATCATTTCTTGGAGATGGTAATGGTAATTTTTCTTTTGGCAGGCAGAATTGGAACATGAAATTTAAGGATGCTACCTCTGCTGCTCAAGCAGCGGCTAAGTTTGCAGAACATGCAAGCCGAGCTGCCAGAGCTGTGGTAGAACTTTCACGGCAATATTGTGTTGATGATGGTGGTTCATGCCACTTAGGTTTCAAGGATGAAAGGTTGGAACATGGGCAATCATTTCCTGGAGATGGTAATGGTAATTTTTCTGTTGGCAGGCAGAATTGGAACATGAAATTTAAGGATGCTAGCTCTGCTGCTCAAGCAGCGGCTGAGTTTGCAGAACATGCAAGCCTAGATGCCAGAGCTGTTGTAGAACTTTCTAGGCAATATTGTGTTGATGATGGTGGTTCATGCCACTTAGGTTTCAAGGATGAAAGGTTGGAACATGGGCAATAATTTCCTAGAGATGGTAATGGTAATTTTTTTGTTGGCAGGCAGAATTGGAACATGAAATTTAAGGATGCTACCTCTGCTGCTCAAGCAGCAGCTGAGTTTGCAGAACATGCAAGCCTAGTTGCCATAAATGTTGTAGAATTTTCAAGGCAATATTGTGTTGATAATGGTGGTTCATGCCACTTAGGTTTCAAGGATTAAAGGTTGGAACACGGGCAATCATTTCCTGGAGATGGTAATGGTAATTTTTCTGTTGGCAGGCATAATTGGAACACAAAATTTATGGATGCTACCTCTGCTGCTCAAGCATCGGCTGAGTTTACAGAACATGCAAGCCTAGCTGCCAGAGCTGTTGTAGAACTTTCAAGGCAATATTGTGTTGATGATGGTAGTTCATGCCACTTAGGTTTCAAGGATGAAAGGTTGGAACATGGGCAATCATTTCCTGGAGATGGTAATGGTAATTTTTCTATTGGCAGGCAGAATTGGAACATGAAATTTATGGATGCTACCTCTGCTGCTCAAGCAGCGGCTGAGTTTGCATAACATGCAAGCCTAGCTGCCAGAGCTGTTGTAGAATTCTCAAGACAATATTGTGTTGATAATGGTGGTTCATGCCACTTAGGTTTCAAGGATTAAAGGTTGGAACACGGGCAATCATTTCCTGGAGATGGTAATGGTAATTTTTCTGTTGGCAGGCATAATCGGAACACGAAATTTATGGATGCTACGTCTGCTGCTCAAGCATCGGCTGAGTTTACAGAACATGCAAGCCTAGCTGCCAGAGCTGTTGTAGAACTTTCAAGGCAATATTGTGTTGATGATGGTGGTTCATGCCACTTAGGTTTCAAGGATGAAAGGTTGGAACATGGGCAATCATTTCCTAGAGATGGTAATGGTAATTTTTCTGTTGACAGGCAGAATTGGAACATGAAATTTAAGGATGCTAAATCTGGTGCTCAAGTAGCAGCTGAGTTTGCAAAACATGCAAGCCTCGCTGTAGAGCTCTTGTAGAACTTTCAAGGCAATATTGTGTTGATGATGGTGGTTCATGCCACTTAGGTTTCAAGGATGAAAGGTTGGAACATGGGCAATCATTTCCTAAAGATGTTAATAGTAATTTTTCTGTTGGCAGGCAGAATTGGAACATGAAATTTAACAATGCTAACTCTGCTGCTCAAGCAGCGGCTGAGTTTGCAGAACCTGCAAGCTTAGCTGCCAGAGCTGTTGTAGAACTTTCAAGGCAATATTTTTTTGATGATGGATGTTCATGCCACTTAGGTTTCAAGGATGAAAAGTTGGAACATGGGCAATCATTTCCAAGAGATGGTAATGGTAATATTTCTGTTGGCAGGCAGAATTGGAACATGAAATTTAAGGATGCTACCTCTGCTGCTCAAGCAGCGGCTAAGTTTGCAGAACATGCAAGCCTAGCTGCCAGCGTTATTGTAGAACTTTCAAGGTAATATTGTGTTGATGATGGTGGATCATGCCACTTAGGTTTCAAGGATGAAAGGTTGGAACGTGGGCATTCATTTCCTGGAGATGGTAATGGTAATTTTTCTGTTATCAGGTAGAATTGGAATATGAAATTTAAGGATGCTACCTCTGCTGCTCAAGAAGTGGCTGAGTTTGTAGAACATGCAAGCCTAGCTGCCAGAGCTGTTGTAGAACTTTAAAGGAAATATTGTGTTGATAATGGTGGTTCATGCCACTTAGGTTTCAAGGATGAAAGGTTGGAACATGGGCAATCATTTCCTAGAGATGGTAATAGTAATTATTCTATTGGCAGGCAGAATTCGAACATGAAATTTAAGGATGCTACCTTTGCTGCTCAAGCAGCGGCTGAGTTTGTAGAACATGCAAGTCTAGCTGCCAGAGCTGTTGTAGAACTTTCAAGGTAATATTGTATTGATGATGGTGGTTCATGCCACTTAGGTTTCAAGGATGAAAGGTTGGAACATGGGCAATCATTTCCTGGAGATGGTAATGGTAATTATTCTGTTGGCAGGCAGAATTGGAACATGAAATTTATGGATGCTACCTCTGCTGCAGAAGCAGCGGCTGAGTTTGCAGAACATGCAAGCCTAGCTGCCAGAGCTGTGGTAGAACTTTCAAGGCAATATTGTGTTGATGATGGTGGTTCATGCCACTTAGGTTTCAAGGATGAAAGGTTTGAACATGGGCAATCATTTCCTGGAGATGGTAATGGTAATTTTTCTGTTGGCAGGCAGAATTGGAACATGAAATTTAAGGATGCTACCTCTGCTGCTCAAGCAGCGGCTGAGTTTGCAAAGCATGCAAGCCTAGCTACCAGAGCTGTTGTAGAACTTTCTAGGCAATATTGTGTTGACGATGGTGGTTCATGCCACTTAGGTTTCAAAGATGAAAGGTTGGAACATGGGCAATCATTTCCTAGAGATGGTAATGGTAATTTTTTTGTTGACAGGCAGAATTGGAACATGAAATTTAAGGATGCTACCTCTGCTGCTCAAGCAGCGGCTTAGTTTGCAGAACATGCAAGCCTAGTTGCCATAGCTGTTGTAGAATTTTCAAGGCAATATTGTGTTGATGATGGTGGTTCATGCCACTTAGGTTTCAAGGATGAAAGGTTGGAACACGGGCAATCATTTCCTGGAGATGGTAATGGTAATTTTTCTGTTGGCAGGCAGAATTGGAACATGAAATTTATGCATGCTACCTCTACTGCTCAAGCATCGGCTGAGTTTGCAGAACATGCAAGCCTAGCTGCCAGAGCAGTTGTTGAACTTTCAAGGCAATATTGTGTTGATGATGGTGGTTCATGCCACTTAGGTTTCAAGGATGAAAGGATGGAACATGGGCAATCATTTCCTGGAGATAGTAATGGTAATTTTTCTGTTGGCAGGCATAATTGGAACATGAAATTTATGGATGCTATCTCTGCTGCTCAAGCAGCGGCTGAGTTTGTAGAACATGCAAGCCTAGCTGCCAGAGCTGTTGTAGAACTTTCATGGCAATATTGTGTTGATGATGGTGGTTCATGCCACTTAGGTTTCAAGGATGAAAGGTTGGAACATGGGCAATCATTTCCTGGAGATGGTAATGGTAATTTTTTTGTTGGCAGGCAGAATTGGAACATGAAATTTAAGGATGCTACCTCTGCTGCTCAAGCAGCGGCTAAGTTTGTAGAACATGCAAGCCTAGCTGCCAGAGTTGATGTAGAACTTTCAAGGCAATATTGTGTGGATGATGGTGGATCATGCCACTTAGGTTTCAAGGATGAAAGGTTGGAACGTGGGCATTCATTTCCTGGAGATCGTAATGGTATTTTTTCTGTTAGCAGGTAGAATTGGAACATGTAATTTAAGGATGCTACCTCTGCTGCTCAAGCAGTGGCTGAGTTTGTAGAACTTGCAAGCCTAGCTGCCAGAGCTGTTGTAGAACTTTAAAGGCAATATTGTGATGATAATGGTGGTTCATGCCACTTAGGTTTCAAGAATGAAAGGTTGGAACATGGGCAATCATTTCCTAGAGATGGTAATAGTAATTATTCTATTGGCAGGCAGAATTCGAACATGAAATTTAAGGATGCTACCTCTGCTGCTCAAGCAGCGGCTGAGTTTGTAGAACATGCAAGTCTAGCTGCCAGAGCTGTTGTAGAACTTTCAAGGCAATATTGTGTTGATGATGGTGGTTCATGCCACTTAGGTTTCAAGGATGAAAGGTTGGAACATGGGCAATCATTTCCTGGAGATGGTAATGGTAATTGTTCTGTTGGCAGGCAGAATTGGAACATGAAATTTAAGGATGCTACCTCTGCTACTCAAGCAGCGGCTGAGTTTGTAGAACATGCAAGCCTAGCTGCCAGAGCTGTTGTAGAACTTTCAAGGCAATATTGTGTTGATGATGGTGGTTCATGCCACTTAGGTTTCAAGGATGAAAGGTTGGAACATGGGCAATCATTTCCTGGAGATGGTAATGGTAATTTTTCTATTGGCAGGCAGAATTGTAACACGAAATTTATGGATGCTACCTCTGCTGCTCAAGCAGCGACTGAGTTTGTAGAACATGCAAGCCTAGCTGCCAGAGCTGTTGTAGAACTTTCAAGGCAATATTGTGTTGATGATGGTGGTTCATGTCACTTAGGTTTCAAGGATGAAAGGTTGTAACATGGGCAATCATTTCCTGGAGATGGTAATGGTAATTGTTCTTTTGGCAGGCAGAAATGGAACATGAAATTTATGGATGCTACCTCTGCTGCTCAAGCAGCGGCTGAGTTTGCAGAACATGCAAGCCTAGCTGCCAGAGCTGTGGTAGAACTTTCAAGGCAATATTGTGTTGATGATGGTGGTTCATGCCACTTAGGTTTCAAGGATGAAAGGTTGGAACATGGGCAATCATTTCCTGGAGAAGGTAATGGTAATTTTTCTGTTGGCAGGCAGAATTGGAACATGAAATTTAAGGATGCTACATCTGCTGCTCAAGCAGCGGCTAAGTTTGTAGAACATGCAAGCCTAGCTGCAAGAGCTGTGGTAGAACTTTCAAGGCAATATTGTGTAGATGATGGTGGTTCATGCCACTTAGGTTTCAAGGATGAAAGGTTGGAACATGGGCAATCATTTCCTGGAGATGGTAATGGTAATTTTTCTGTTGGCAGGCAGAATTGGAACATGAAATTTAAGGATGCTACGTCTGCTGCTCAAGCAGCGGCTTAGTTTGCAGAACAGGCAAGCCTAGCTGCCAGAGCTGTTGTAGAACATTCTAGGCAATATTGTTTTGATGATGGTGGTTCATGCCACTTAGGTTTCAAGGATGAAAGGTTGGAACATGGGCAATCATTTCCTAGAGATGGTAATGGTAATGTTTTTGTTGGCAGGCAGAATTGGAACATGAAATTTAAGGATGCTACCTCTGCTGCTCAAGCAGCGGCTGAGTTTGCAGAACATGCAAGCCTAGTTGCCATAGCTGTTGTAGAATTTTCAAGGCAATATTGTGTTGATAATGGTGGTTCATGCCCCTTAGGTTTCAAGGATTAAAGGTTGGAACACGGGCAATCATTTCCTGGAGATGGTAATGGTAATTTTTCTATTGGCAGGCATAATTGGAACACGAAATTTATGGATGCTACCTCTGCTGCTCAAGCATCGGCTGAGTTTACAGAACATGCAAGCCTAGCTGCCAGAGCTGTTGTAGAACTTTCAAGGCAATATTGTGTTGATGAGGGTAGTTCATGCCACTTAGGTTTCAAGGATGAAAGGTTGGAACATGGGCAATCATTTCCTGGAGATGGTAATGGTAATTTTTCTGTTGGTAGGCAGAATTGGAACATGAAATTTATGGATGCTACCTCTGCTGCTCAAGCAGCGGCTGAGTTTGCATAACATGCAAGCCTAGCTGCAAGAGCTGTTGTAGAACTTTCAAGGCAATATTGTGTTGATGATGGTGGTTCATGCCACTTAGGTTTCTAGGATGAAAGGTTGGAACATGGGCAATCATTTCCCGGAGATGGTAATGGTAATTGTTTTATTGGCAGGCAGAATTGGAACATGAAATTTAAGGATGCTACCTCTGCTGCTCAAGCAGCGGCTGAGTTTGTAGAACATGCAAGCCTAGCTGCCAGAGCTGTTGTAGAACTTTCAAGGCAATATTGTGTTGATGATGGTGGTTCATGCCACTTAGGTTTCAAGGATGAAAGGTTGGAACATGGGCAATCATTTCCTGGAGATGGTAATGGTAATTTTTCTATTGGCAGGCAGAATTGGAACATGAAATTTATGGATGCTACCTCTGCTGCTCAAGCAGCGGCTGAGTTTGCAGAACATGCAAGCCTAGCTGCCAGAGTTGTTGTAGAACTTTCAAGGCAATATTGTGTTGATTATGGTGGTTCATGCCACTTAGGTTTCAAGGATGAAAGGTTGGAACATGGGCAATCATTTCCTGGAGATGGTAATGGTAATTTTTCTGTTAGCAAGTAGAATTGGAACATGAAATTTAAGGATGCTACCTCGGCTGATCAAGCAGCGGCTGAGTTTGTAGAACATTCAATCCTAGCTGCCGAAGCTGTTGTAGATCTTTCAAGGGAATATTGTGTTGATGATGGTGGTTCATGCCACTTAGGTTTCAAGGATGAAAGGCTGGAACATGGGCAATCATTTCCTAGAGATGGTAATGGTAATTTTTCTGTTGGCAGGCAGAATTGGAACATGAAATTTAAGGATGCTAACTCTACTGCTCAAGCAGCGGCTGACTTTGCAGAACATGCAAGCCTCGCTGCCAGAGCTGTTGTAGAACTTTAAAGGCAGTATTGTGTTGATAATGGTGGTTCATGCCACTTAGGTTTCAAGGATGAAAGTTTGGAACATGGGCAATCATTTCCTGGAGATGGTAATGGTAATTTTTCTGTTGGCAGGCAGAATTGGAACATGAAATTTAAGAATGCTACCTCTGCTGCTCAAGCAGCAGCTGAGTTTGCAGAACATGCAAGCATAGCTGCCAGAGCTGTTGTAGAACATTCAAACCAATATTTTGTTGATGATGGTGGTTCATGCCACTTAGGTTTCAAGGATGAAAGGTTGGAACATGGGAAATCATTTCCTAGAGATGGCAATGGTAATTTTTCTGTTGGCAGGCAGAATTGGAACATGAAATTTATGGATGCTACCTCTGCTGCTCAAGCAGCAGCTAAGTTTGCAGAACATGCAAGCCTAGCTGCCAGAGCTGTTGTAGAACTTTCAAGGCAATATTGTATTGATGATGGTGGATCATGCCACTTAGGTTTCAAGGATGAAAGGTTGGAACGTGGGCATTCATTTCCTGGAGATCGTAATGGTATTTTTTATGTTAGCAGGTAGAATTGGAACATGTAATTTGAGGATGCTACCTCTGCTGCTCAAGCAGTGGCTGAGTTTGTAGAACATGCAAGCCTAGCTGCCAGAGCTGTTGTAGAACTTTAAAGGCAATATTGTGTTGATAATAGTGGTTCATGCCACTTAGGTTTCAAGGATGAAAGGTTGGAACATGGGCAATCATTTCCTGGAGATGGTAATGGTAATTGTTCTGTTGGCAGGCAGAATTGCAACATGAAATTTATGGATGCTACCTCTACTTCTCAAGCAGCGGCTGAGTTTGCAGAACATGCAAGCCTAGCTGCCAGAGCTGTGGTAGAACTTTCAAGGCAATATTGTGTTGATGATGGTGGTTCATGCCACTTAGGTTTCAAGGATGAAAGGTTGGAACATGGGCAACATTTCCTGGAGATGGTAATGGTAATGTTTCTGTTGGCAGGCAGAATTGGAACATGAAATTTAAGGATGCTACATCTGCTGCTCAAGCAGCGGCTAAGTTTGCAGAACATGCAAGCCTAGCTACCAGAGCTGTGGTAGAACTTTCAAGGCAATATTGTGTAGATGATGGTGGTTCATGCGACTTAGGTTTCAAGGATGAAAGGTTGGAACATGGGCAATCATTTCCTGGAGATGGTAATGGTAATTTTTCTGTTGGCAGGCAGAATTGGAACATGAAATTTAAGGATGCTACCTCTGCTGCTCAAGCAGCGGCTGAGTTTGCAGAACATGCAAGCCTAGCTGCCAGAGCTGTTGTAGAACATTCTAGGCAATATTGTGTTGATGATGGTGGTTCATGCCATTTAGGTTTCGAGGATGAAAGGTTGGAACATGGGCAATCATTTCCTAGAGATGGTAATGGTAATTATTTTGTTGGCAGGCAGAATTGGAACATGAAATTTAAGATGCTACCTCTGCTGCTCAAGCAGCGGCTGAGTTTGCAGAACATGCAAGCCTAGTTGCCATAGCTGTTGTAGAATTTTCAAGGCAATATTGTATTGATAATGGTGGTTCATGCCACTTAGGTTTCAAGGATTAAAGGTTGGAACACGGGCAATCATTTCCTTGAGATGGTAATGGTAATTTTTCTATTGGCAGGCATAATTGGAACACGAAATTTATGGATGCTACCTCTGCTGCTCAAGCATCGGCTGAGTTTACAGAACATGCAAGCCTAGCTGCCAGAGCTGTTGTAGAACTTTCAAGGCAATATTGTGTTGATGATGGTGGTTCATGCCACTTAGGTTTCAAGGATAAAAGGTTGGAACATGGGCAATCATTTCCTGGAGATGGTAATGGTAATTTTTCTGTTGGCAGGCAGAATTGGAACATGAAATTTATGGATGCTACCTCTGCTGCTCAAGCAGCGGCTGAGTTTGCATAACATGCAAGCCTAGCTGCCAGAGCTGTTGTAGAACTTTCAAGGCAATATTGTGTTGATGATGGTGGTTCATGCCACTTAGGTTTCTAGGATGAAAAGTTGGAACATGGGCAATCATTTCCTGGAGATGGTAATGGTAATTGTTTTGTTGGCAGGCAGAATTGGAACATGAAATTTAAGGATGCTACCTCTGCTGCTCAAGCAGCAACTGAGTTTGTAGAACATGCAAGCCTAGCTGCCAGAGCTGTTTTAGAACTTTCAAGGCAATATTGTGTTGATGATGGTGGTTCATGCCACTTAGGTTTCAAGGATGAAAGGTTGGAACATGGGCAATCATTTCCTGGAGATGGTAATGGTAATTTTTCTATTGGCAGGAAGAATTGGAACATGAAATTTATGGATGCTACCTCTGCTGCTCAAGCAGCGACTGTGTTTGCAGAACATGCAAGCCTAGCTGCCAGAGCTGTTGTAGAACTTTCAAGGCAATATTGTGTTGATGATGGTGGTTCATGCCACTTAGGTTTCAAGGATGAAAGGTTGGAACATGGGCAATCATTTCCTGGAGATGGTAATGGTAATTTTTCTGTTAGCAAGTAGAATTGGAACATGAAATTTAAGGATGCTACCTCGGCTGATCAAGCAGCGGCTGAGTTTGTAGAACATTCAATCCTAGCTGCCGGAGCTGTTGTAGATCTTTCAAGGGAATATTGTGTTGATGATGGTGGTTCATGCCACTTAGGTTTCAAGGATGAAAGGCTGGAACGTGGGCAATCATTTCCTAGAGATGGTAATGGTAATTTTTCTGTTGGCAGGCAGAATTGGAACATGAAATTTAAGGATGCTAACTCTACTGCTCAAGCAGCGGCTGACTTTGCAGAACATGCAAGCCTCGCTGCCAGAGCTGTTGTAGAACTTTAAAGGCAGTATTGTGTTGATAATGGTGGTTCATGCCACTTAGGTTTCAAGGATGAAAGTTTGGAACATGGGCAATCATTTCCTGGAGATGGTAATGGTAATTTTTCTGTTGGCAGGCAGAATTGGAACATGAAATTTAAGAATGCTACCTCTGCTGCTCAAGCTGCAGCTGAGTGTGCAGAACATGCAAGCATAGCTGCCAGAGCTGTTGTAGAACATTCAAACCAATATTTTGTTGATGATGGTGGTTCATGGCACTTAGGTTTCAAGGATGAAAGGTTGGAACATGGGAAATCATTTCCTAGAGATGGCAATGGTAATTTTTCTGTTGGCAGGCAGAATTGGAACATGAAATTTATGGATGCTACCTCTGCTGCTCAAGCAGCAGCTAAGTTTGCAGAACATGCAAGCCTAGCTGCCAGAGCTGTTGTAGAACTTTCAAGGCAATATTGTATTGATGATGGTGGATCATGCCACTTAGGTTTCAAGGATGAAAGGTTGGAACGTGGGCATTCATTTCCTGGAGATCGTAATGGTATTTTTTATGTTAGCAGGTAGAATTGGAACATGTAATTTGAGGATGCTACCTTTGCTGCTCAAGCAGTGGATGAGTTTGTAGAACATGCAAGCCTAGCTGCCAGAGCTGTTGTAGAACTTTAAAGGCAATATTGTGTTGATAATGGTGGTTCATGCCACTTAGGTTTCAAGGATGAAAGGTTGGAACATGGGCAATCATTTCCTGGAGATGGTAATGGTAATTGTTCTGTTGGCAGGCAGAATTGCAACATGAAATTTATGGATGCTACCTCTACTGCTCAAGCAGCGGCTGAGTTTGCAGAACATGCAAGCCTAGCTGCCAGAGCTGTGGTAGAACTTTCAAGGCAATATTGTGTTGATGATGGTGGTTCATGCCACTTAGGTTTCAAGGATGAAAGGTTGGAACATGGGCAACATTTCCTGGAGATGGTAATGGTAATGCTTCTGTTGGCAGGCAGAATTGGAACATGAAATTTAAGGATGCTACATCTGCTGCTCAAGCAGCGGCTAAGTTTGCAGAACATGCAAGCCTAGCTACCAGAGCTGTGGTAGAACTTTCAAGGCAATATTGTGTAGATGATGGTGGTTCATGCGACTTAGGTTTCAAGGATGAAAGGTTGGAACATGGGCAATCATTTCCTGGAGATGGTAATGGTAATTTTTCTGTTGGCAGGCAGAATTGGAACATGAAATTTAAGGATGCTACCTCTGCTGCTCAAGCAGCGGCTGAATTTGCAGAACATGCAAGCCTAGCTGCCAGAGCTGTTGTAGAACATTCTAGGCAATATTGTGTTGATGATGGTGGTTCATGCCACTTAGGTTTCGAGGATGAAAGGTTGGAACATGGGCAATCATTTCCTAGAGATGGTAATGGTAATTATTTTGTTGGCAGGCAGAATTGGAACATGAAATTTAAGGATGCTACCTCTGCTGCTCAAGCAGCGGCTGAGTTTGCAGAACATGCAAGCCTAGTTGCCATAGCTGTTGTAGAATTTTCAAGGCAATATTGTATTGATAATGGTGGTTCATGCCACTTAGGTTTCAAGGATTAAAGGTTGGAACACGGGCAATCATTTCCTTGAGATGGTAATGGTAATTTTTCTATTGGCAGGCATAATTGGAACACGAAATTTATGGATGCTACCTCTGCTGCTCAAGCATCGGCTGAGTTTACAGAACATGCAAGCCTAGCTGCCAGAGCTGTTGTAGAACTTTCAAGGCAATATTGTGTTGATGATGGTGGTTCATGCCACTTAGGTTTCAAGGATAAAAGGTTGGAACATGGGCAATCATTTATTGGAGATGGTAATGGTAATTTTTCTGTTGGCAGGCAGAATTGGAACATGAAATTTATGGATGCTACCTCTGCTGCTCAAGCAGCGGCTGAGTTTGCATAACATGCAAGCCTAGCTGCCAGAGCTGTTGTAGAACTTTCAAGGCAATATTGTGTTGATGATGGTGGTTCATGCCACTTAGGTTTCTAGGATGAAAAGTTGGAACATGGGCAATCATTTCCTGGAGATGGTAATGGTAATTGTTTTGTTGGCAGGCAGAATTGGAACATGAAATTTAAGGATGCTACCTCTGCTGCTCAAGCAGCAACTGAGTTTGTAGAACATGCAAGCCTAGCTGCCAGAGCTGTTGTAGAACTTTCAAGGCAATATTGTGTTGATGATGGTGGTTCATGCCACTTAGGTTTCAAGGATGAAAGGTTGGAACATGGGCAATCATTTCCTGGAGATGGTAATGGTAATTTTTCTATTGGCAGGAAGAATTGGAACATGAAATTTATGGATGCTACCTCTGCTGCTCAAGCAGCGACTGAGTTTGCAGAACATGCAAGCCTAGCTGCCAGAGCTGTTGTAGAACTTTCAAGGCCATATTGTGTTGATGATGGTGGTTCATGCCACTTAGGTTTCAAGGATGAAAGGTTGGAACATGGGCAATCATTTCCTGGAGATGGTAATGGTAATTTTTCTGTTAGCAAGTAGAATTGGAACATGAAATTTAAGGATGCTACCTCGGCTGATCAAGCAGCGGCTGAGTTTGTAGAACATTCAAGCCTAGCTGCCAGAGCTGTTGTAGATCTTTCAAGGGAATATTGTGTTGATGATGGTGGTTCATGCCACTTAGGTTTCAAGGATGAAAGGTTGGAACGTGGGCATTCATTTCCTGGAGATCGTAATGGTATTTTTTCTATTAGCAGGTAGAATTGGAACATGTAATTTAAGGATGCTACCTCTGCTGCTCAAGCAGTGGCTGAGTCTGTAGAACATGCAAGCCTAGCTGCCAGAGCTGTTGTAGAACTTTAAAGGCAATATTGTGTTGATAATGGTGGTTCATGCCACTTAGGTTTCAAGGATGAAAGGTTGGAACATGGGCAATCATTTCCTGGAGATGGTAATGGTAATTGTTCTGTTGGCAGGCAGAATTGGAACATGAAATTTATGGATGCTACCTCTGCTGCTCAAGCAGCGGGCTGAGTTTGCAGAACATGCAAGCCTAGCTGCCAGAGCTGTGGTAGAACTTTCAAGGCAATATTGTGTTGATGATGGTAGTTCATGCCACTTAGGTTTCAAGGATGAAAGGTTGGAACATGGGCAATCATTTCCTGGAGATGGTAATGGTAATTTTTCTGTTGGCAGGCAGAATTGGAACATGAAATTTAAGGATGCTACATCTGCTGCTCAAGCAGCGGCTAAGTTTGCAGAACATGCAAGCCTAGCTGCTTTCAAGGCAATATTGTGTAGATGATGGTGGTTCATGCCACTTAGGTTTCAAGGATAAAAGGTTGGAACATGGGCAATCATTTCCTGGAGATGGTAATGGTAATTTTTCTGTTGGCAGGCAGAATTGGAACATGAAATTTATGGATGCTACCTCTGCTGCTCAAGCAGCGGCTGAGTTTGCATAACATGCAAGCCTAGCTGCCAGAGCTGTTGTAGAACTTTCAAGGCAATATTGTGTTGATGATGGTGGTTCATGCCACTTAGGTTTCTAGGATGAAAAGTTGGAACATGGGCAATCATTTCCTGGAGATGGTAATGGTAATTGTTTTGTTGGCAGGCAGAATTGGAACATGAAATTTAAGGATGCTACCTCTGCTGCTCAAGCAGCGGCTGAGTTTGTAGAACATGCAAGCCTAGCTGGCAGAGCTGTTGTAGAACTTTCAAGGCAATATTGTGTTGATGATGGTGGTTCATGCCACTTAGGTTTCAAGGATGAAAGGTTGGAACATGGGCAATCATTTCCTGGAGATGGTAATGGTAATTTTTCTGTTGCCAGGCAGAATTGGAACATGAAATTTATGGATGCTACCTCTGCTGCTCAAGCAGCGGCTGAGTTTGCATAACATGCAAGCCTAGCTGCCAGAGCTGTTGTAGAACTTTCAAGGTAATATTGTGTTGATGATGGTGGTTCATGCCACTTAGGTTTCTAGGATGAAAAGTTGGAACATGGGCAATCATTTCCTGGAGATGGTAATGGTAATTGTTTTGTTGGCAGGCAGAATTGGAACATGAAATTTAAGGATGCTACCTCTGCTGCTCAAGCAGCAACTGAGTTTGTAGAACATGCAAGCCTAGCTGCCAGAGCTGTTGTAGAACTTTCAAGGCAATATTGTGTTGATGATGGTGGTTCATGCCACTTAGGTTTCAAGGATGAAAGGTTGGAACATGGGCAATCATTTCCTGGAGATGGTAATGGTAATTTTTCTATTGGCAGGAAGAATTGGAACATGAAATTTATGGATGCTACCTCTGCTGCTCAAGCAGCGACTGAGTTTGCAGAACATGCAAGCCTAGCTGCCAGAGGCTGTTGTAGAACTTTCAAGGCAATATTGTGTTGATGATGGTGGTTCATGCCACTTAGGTTTCAAGGATGAAAGGTTGGAACATGGGCAATCATTTCCTGGAGATGGTAATGGTAATTTTTCTGTTAGCAAGTAGAATTGGAACATGAAATTTAAGGATGCTACCTCGGCTGATCAAGCAGCGGCTGAGTTTGTAGAACATTCAAGCCTAGCTGCCGGAGCTGTTATAGATCTTTCAAGGGAATATTGTGTTGATGATGGTGGTTCATGCCACTTAGGTTTCAAGGATGAAAGGTTGGAACGTGGGCATTCATTTCCTGGAGATCGTAATGGTATTTTTTCTATTAGCAGGTAGAATTGGAACATGTAATTTAAGGATGCTACCTCTGCTGCTCAAGCAGTGGCTGAGTTTGTAGAACATGCAAGCCTAGCTGCCAGAGCTGTTGTAGAACTTTAAAGGCAATATTGTGTTGATAATGGTGGTTCATGCCACTTAGGTTTCAAGGATGAAAGGTTGGAACATGGGCAATCATTTCCTGGAGATGGTAATGGTAATTTTTCTATTGGCAGGAAGAATTGGAACATGAAATTTATGGATGCTACCTCTGCTGCTCAAGCAGCGGCTGAGTTTGCAGAACATGCAAGCCTAGCTGCCAGAGCTGTTGTAGAACTTTCAAGGCAATATTGTGTTGATGATGGTGGTTCATGCCACTTAGGTTTCAAGGATGAAAGGTTGGAACATGGGCAATCATTTCCTGGAGATGGTAATGGTAATTTTTCTGTTAGCAAGTAGAATTGGAACATGAAATTTAAGGATGCTACCTCGGCTGATCAAGCAGCGGCTGAGTTTGTAGAACATTCAAGCCTAGCTGCCAGAGCTGTTGTAGATCTTTCAAGGGAATATTGTGTTGATGATGGTGGTTCATGCCACTTAGGTTTCAAGGATGAAAGGTTGGAACGTGGGCATTCATTTCCTGGAGATCGTAATGGTATTTTTTCTATTAGCAGGTAGAATTGGAACATGTAATTTAAGGATGCTACCTATGCTGCTCAAGCAGTGGCTGATTTTGTAGAACATGCAAGCCTAGCTGCCAGAGCTGTTGTAGAACTTTAAAGGCAATATTGTGTTGATAATGGTGGTTCATGCCACTTAGGTTTCAAGGATGAAAGGTTGGAACATGGGCAATCATTTCCTGGAGATGGTAATGGTAATTGTTCTGTTGGCAGGCAGAATTGGAACATGAAATTTATGGATGCTACCTCTGCTGCTCAATCAGCGGCTGAGTTTGCAGAACATGCAAGCCTAGCTGCCAGAGCTGTGGTAGAACTTTCAAGGCAATATTGTGTTGATGATGGTAGTTCATGCCACTTAGGTTTCAAGGATGAAAGGTTGGAACATGGGCAATCATTTCCTGGAGATGGTAATGGTAATTTTTCTGTTGGCAGGCAGAATTGGAACATGAAATTTAAGGATGCTACATCTGCTGCTCAAGCAGCGGCTAAGTTTGCAGAACATGCAAGCCTAGCTGCCAGAGCTGTGGTAGAACTTTCAAGGCAATATTGTGTAGATGATGGTGGTTCATGCCACTTAGGTTTCAAGGATGAAAAGTTGGAACATGGGCAATCATTTCCTGGAGATGGTAATGGTAATTGTTTTGTTGGCAGGCAGAATTGGAACATGAAATTTAAGGATGCTACCTCTGCTGCTCAAGCAGCAACTGAGTTTGTAGAACATGCAAGCCTAGCTGCCAGAGCTGTTGTAGAACTTTCAAGGCAATATTGTGTTGATGATGGTGGTTCATGCCACTTAGGTTTCAAGGATGAAAGGTTGGAACATGGGCAATCATTTCCTGGAGATGGTAATGGTAATTTTTCTATTGGCAGGAAGAATTGGAACATGAAATTTATGGATGCTACCTCTGCTGCTCAAGCAGCGACTGAGTTTGCAGAACATGCAAGCCTAGCTACCAGAGCTGTTGTAGAACTTTCAAGGCAATATTGTGTTGATGATGGTGGTTCATGCCACTTAGGTTTCAAGGATGAATGGTTGGAACATGGGCAATCATTTCCTGGAGATGGTAATGGTAATTTTTCTGTTAGCAAGTAGAATTGGAACATGAAATTTAAGGATGCTACCTCGGCTGATCAAGCAGCGGCTGAGTTTGTAGAACATTCAAGCCTAGCTGCCGGAGCTGTTATAGATCTTTCAAGGGAATATTGTGTTGATGATGGTGGTTCATGCCACTTAGGTTTCAAGGATGAAAGGTTGGAACGTGGGCATTCATTTCCTAGAGATCGTAATGGTATTTTTTCTGTTAGCAGGTAGAATTGGAACATGTAATTTAAGGATGCTACCTCTGCTGCTCAAGCAGTGGCTGAGTTTGTAGAACATGCAAGCCTAGCTTCCAGAGCTGTTGTAGAACTTTAAAGGCAATATTGTGTTGATAATGGTGGTTCATGCCACTTAGGTTTCAAGGATGAAAGGTTGGAACATGGGCAATCATTACCTGGAGATGATAATGGTAATTGTTCTGTTGGCAGGCAGAATTGGAACATGAAATTTATGGATGCTACCTCTGCTGCTCAAGCAGCGGCTGAGTTTGCAGAACATGCAAGCCTAGCTGCCAGAGCTGTGGTAGAACTTTCAAGGCAATATTGTGTTGATGATGGTGGTTCATGCCACTTAGGTTTCAAGGATGAAAGGTTGGAACATGGGCAATCATTTCCTGGAGATGGTAATGGTAATTTTTCTATAGGCAGGCAGAATTGGAACATGAAATTTAAGGATGCTACATCTGCTGCTCAAGCAGCGGCTAAGTTTGCAGAACATGCAAGCCTAGCTGCCAGAGCTGTGGTAGAACATTCAAGGCAATATTGTGTAGATGATGGTGGTTCATGCCACTTAGGTTTCAAGGATGAAAGGTTGGAACATGGGCAATCATTTCCTGGAGATGGTAATGGTAATTTTTCTGTTGGCAGGCAGAATTGGAACATGAAATTTAAGGATGCTACCTCTGCTGCTCAAGCAGCGGCTGAGTTTGCAGAACATGCAATCATAGCTGCCAGAGCTGTTGTAGAACATTCTAGGCAATATTGTGTTGATGATGGTGGTTCATGCCAGTTAGGTTTCAAGGATGAAAGGTTGGAACATGGGCAATCATTTCCTAGAGATGGTAATGGTAATTTTTTTGTTGGCAGGCAGAATTGGAACATGAAATTTAAGGATGCTACCTCTGCTGCTCAAGCAGCGGCTGAGTTTGCAGAACATGCAAGCCTAGTTGCCATAGCTGTTGTAGAATTTTCAAGGCAATATTGTGTTGATAATGGTGGTTCATGCCACTTAGGTTTCAAGGATTAAAGGTTGGAACACGGGCAATCATTTCCTGGAGATGGTAATGGTAATATTTCTATTGGCAGGCATAATTGGAACACGAAATTTATGGATGCTACCTCTGCTGCTCAAGCATCGGCTGAGTTTACAGAACCTGCAAGCCTAGCTGCCAGAGCTATTGTAGAACTTTCAAGGCAATATTGTGTTGATGATGGTAGGTCATGCCACTTAGGTTTCTAGGATGAAAGGTTGGAACATGGGCAATCATTTCCTGGAGATTGTAATGGTAATTTTTCTGTTGGCAGGCAGAATTGGAACATGAAATTTATGGATGCTACCTCTGCTGCTCAAGCAGCGGCTGAGTTTGCATAACATGCAAGCCTAGCTGCCAGAGCTGTTGTAGAACTTTCAAGGCAATATTGTGTTGATGATGGTGGTTCATGCCACTTAGGTTTCTAGGATGAAAGGTTGGAACATGGGCAATCATTTCCTGGAGATGGTAATGATAATTGTTTTGTTGGCAGGCAGAATTGGAACATGAAATTTAAGGATGCTACCTCTGCTGCTCAAGCAGCAACTGAGTTTGTAGAACATGCAAGCCTAGCTGCCAGAGCTGTTGTAGAACTTTCAAGGCAATATTGTGTTGATGATGGTGGTTCATGCCACTTAGGTTTCAAGGATGAAAGGTTGGAACATGGGCAATCATTTCCTGGAGATGGTAATGGTAATTTTTCTATTGGCAGGAAGAATTGGAACATGAAATTTATGGATGCTACCTCTGCTGCTCAAGCAGCGGACTGAGTTTGCAGAACATGCAAGCCTAGCTACCAGAGCTGTTGTAGAACTTTCAAGGCAATATTGTGTTGATGATGGTGGTTCATGCCACTTAGGTTTCAAGGATGAAAGGTTGGAACATGGGCAATCATTTCCTGGAGATGGTAATGGTAATTTTTCTGTTAGCAAGTAGAATTGGAACATGAAATTTAAGGATGCTACCTCGGCTGATCAAGCAGCGGCTGAGTTTGTAGAACATTCAAGCCTAGCTGCCGGAGCTGTTATAGATCTTTCAAGGGAATATTGTGTTGATGATGGTGGTTCATGCCGCTTAGGTTTCAAGGATGAAAGGTTGGAACGTGGGCATTCATTTCCTGGAGATCGTAATGGTATTTTTTCTGTTAGCAGGTAGAATTGGAACATGTAATTTAAGGATGCTACCTCTGCTGCTCAAGCAGTGGCTGAGTTTGTAGAACATGCAAGCCTAGCTTCCAGAGCTGTTGTAGAACTTTAAAGGCAATATTGTGTTGATAATGGTGGTTCATGCCACTTAGGTTTCAAGGATGAAAGGTTGGAACATGGGCAATCATTTCCTGGAGATGATAATGGTAATTGTTCTGTTGGCAGGCAGAATTGGAACATGAAATTTATGGATGCTACCTCTGCTGCTCAAGCAGCGGCTGAGTTTGCAGAACATGCAAGCCTAGCTGCCAGAGCTGTGGTAGAACTTTCAAGGCAATATTGTGTTGATGATGGTGGTTCATGCCACTTAGGTTTCAAGGATGAAAGGTTGGAACATGGGCAATCATTTCCTGGAGATGGTAATGGTAATTTTTCTATAGGCAGGCAGAATTGGAACATGAAATTTAAGGATGCTACATCTGCTGCTCAAGCAGCGGCTAAGTTTGCAGAACATGCAAGCCTAGCTGCCAGAGCTGTGGTAGAACTTTCAAGGCAATATTGTGTAGATGATGGTGGTTCATGCCACTTAGGTTTCAAGGATGAAAGGTTGGAACATGGGCAATCATTTCCTGGAGATGGTAATGATAATTGTTTTGTTGGCAGGCAGAATTGGAATATGAAATTTAAGGATGCTACCTCTGCTGCTCAAGCAGCGGCTGAGTTTGTAGAACATGCAAGCCTAGCTGCCAGAGCTGTTGTAGAACTTTCAAGGCAATATTGTGTTGATGATTGTGGTTCATGCCACTTAGGTTTCAAGGATGAAAGGTTGGAACATGGGCAATCATTTCCTGGAGATGGTAATGGTAATTTTTCTATTGGCAGGCAGAATTGGAACATGAAATTTATGGATGCTACCTCTGCTGCTCAAGCAGCGACTGAGTTTGCAGAACATGCAATCCTAGCTGCCAGAGCTGTTGTAGAACATTCTAGGCAATATTGTGTTGATAATGGTGGTTCATGCCACTTAGGTTTCAAGGATTAAAGGTTGGAACACGGGCAATCATTTCCTGGAGATGGTAATGGTAATATTTCTATTGGCAGGCATAATTGGAACACGAAATTTATGGATGCTACCTCTGCTGCTCAAGCATCGGCTGAGTTTACAGAACCTGCAAGCCTAGCTGCCAGAGCTATTGTAGAACTTTCAAGGCAATATTGTGTTGATGATGGTAGGTCATGCCACTTAGGTTTCTAGGATGAAAGGTTGGAACATGGGCAATCATTTCCTGGAGATTGTAATGGTAATTTTTCTATTGGCAGGCAGAATTGGAACATGAAATTTATGGATGCTACCTCTGCTGCTCAAGCAGCGGCTGAGTTTGCATAACATGCAAGCCTAGCTGCCAGAGCTGTTGTAGAACTTTATAGGCAATATTGTGTTGATGATGGTGGTTCATGCCACTTAGGTTTCTAGGATGAAAGGTTGGAACATGGGCAATCATTTCCTGGAGATGGTAATGATAATTGTTTTGTTGGCAGGCAGAATTGGAATATGAAATTTAAGGATGCTACCTCTGCTGCTCAAGCAGCGGCTGAGTTTGTAGAACATGCAAGCCTAGCAGCCAGAGCTGTTGTAGAACTTTCAAGGCAATATTGTGTTGATGATTGTGGTTCATGCCACTTAGGTTTCAAGGATGAAAGGTTGGAACATGGGCAATCATTTCCTGGAGATGGTAATGGTAATTTTTCTATTGGCAGGCAGAATTGGAACATGAAATTTGTGGATGCTACCTCTGCTGCTCAAGCAGCGACTGAGTTTGTAGAACATGCAAGCCTAGCTGCCAGAGCTGTTGTAGAACTTTCAAGGCAGTATTGTGTTGATGATGGTGGTTCATGCCACTTAGGTTTCAAGGATGAAAGGTTGGAACGTGGGCATTCATTTCCTGGAGATCGTAATGGTATTTTTTCTGTTAGCAGGTAGAATTGGAACATGTAATTTAAGGATGCTACCTCTGCTGCTCAAGCAGTGGCTGAGTTTGTAGAACATGCAAGCCTAGCTGCCAGAGCTGTTGTAGAACTTTAAAGGCAATATTGTGTTGATAATGGTGGTTCATGCCACTTAGGTTTCAAGGATGAAAGGTTGGAACATGGGCAATCATTTCCTGGAGATGGTAATGGTAATTGTTCTGTTGGCAGGCAGAATTGGAACATGAAATTTATGGATGCTACCTCTGCTGCTCAAGCAGCGGCTGAGTTTGCAGAACATGCAAGCCTAGCTGCCAGAGCTGTGGTAGAACTTTCAAGGCAATATTGTGTTGATGATGGTGGTTCATGCCACTTAGGTTTCAAGGATGAAAGGTTGGAACATGGGCAATCATTTCCTGGAGATGGTAATGGTAATTTTTCTGTTGGCAGGCAGAATTGGAACATGAAATTTAAGGATGCTACATCTGCTGCTCAAGCAGCGGCTAAGTTTGCAGAACATGCAAGCCTAGCTGCCAGAGCTGTGGTAGAACTTTCAAGGCAATATTGTGTAGATGATGGTGGTTCATGCCACTTAGGTTTCAAGGATGAAAGGTTGGAACATGGGCAATCATTTCCTGGAGATGGTAATGGTAATTTTTCTGTTGGCAGGCAGTATTGGAACATGAAATTTAAGGATGCTACCTCTGCTGCTCAAGCAGCGGCTGAGTTTGCAGAACATGCAATCCTAGCTGCCAGAGCTGTTGTAGAACATTCTAGGCAATATTGTGTTGATGATGGTGGTTCATGCCACTTAGGTTTCAAGGATGAAAGGTTGGAACATGGGCAATCATTTCCTAGAGATGGTAATGGTAATTTTTTTGTTGGCAGGCAGAATTGGAACATGAAATTTAAGGATGCTACCTCTGCTGCTCAAGCAGCGGCTGAGTTTGCAGAACATGCAAGCCTAGTTGCCATAGCTGTTGTAGAATTTTCAAGGCAATATTGTGTTGATAATGGTGGTTCATGCCACTTAGGTTTCAAGGATTAAAGGTTGGAACACGGGCAATCATTTCCTGGAGATGGTAATGGTAATTTTTCTATTGGCAGGCATAATTGGAACACGAAATTTATGGATGCTACCTCTGCTGCTCAAGCAGCGGCTGAGTTTGCAGAACATGCAAGCCTAGCTACCAGAGCTGTTGTAGAACTTTCAAGGCAATATTGTGTTGATGATGGTGGTTTATGCCACTTAGGTTTCAAGGATGAAAGGTTGGAACATGGGCAATCATTTCCTGGAGATGGTAATGGTAATTTTTCTGTTAGCAAGTAGAATTGGAACATGAAATTTAAGGATGCTACCTCGGCTGATCAAGCAGCGGCTGAGTTTGTAGAACATTCAAGCCTAGCTGCCGGAGCTGTTATAGATCTTTCAAGGGAATATTGTGTTGATGATGGTGGTTCATGCCGCTTAGGTTTCAAGGATGAAAGGTTGGAACATGGGCAATCATTTCCTGGAGATGGTAATGATAATTGTTTTGTTGGCAGGCAGAATTGGAATATGAAATTTAAGGATGCTACCTCTGCTGCTCAAGCAGCGGCTGAGTTTGTAGAACATGCAAGCCTAGCTGCCAGAGCTGTTGTAGAACTTTCAAGGCAATATTGTGTTGATGATGGTGGTTCATGCCACTTAGGTTTCAAGGATGAAAGGTTGGAACATGGGCAATCATTTCCTGGAGATGGTAATGGTAATTTTTCTATTGGCAGGAAGAATTGGAACATGAAATTTATGGATGCTACCTCTGCTGCTCAAGCAGCGACTGAGTTTGCAGAACATGCAAGCCTAGCTGCCAGAGCAGTGGTAGAACTTTCAAGGCAATATTGTGTTGATGATGGTGGTTCATGCCACTTAGGTTTCAAGGATGAAAGGTTGGAACATGGGCAATCATTTCCTGGAGATGGTAATGGTAATTTTTCTATAGGCAGGCAGAATTGGAACATGAAATTTAAGGATGCTACATCTGCTGCTCAAGCAGCGGCTAAGTTTGCAGAACATGCAAGCCTAGCTGCCAGAGCTGTGGTAGAACTTTCAAGGCAATATTGTGTAGATGATGGTGGTTCATGCCACTTAGGTTTCAAGGATGAAAGGTTGGAACATGGGCAATCATTTCCTGGAGATGGTAATGATAATTGTTTTGTTGGCAGGCAGAATTGGAATATGAAATTTAAGGATGCTACCTCTGCTGCTCAAGCAGCGGCTGAGTTTGTAGAACATGCAAGCCTAGCTGCCAGAGCTGTTGTAGAACTTTCAAGGCAATATTGTGTTGATGATTGTGGTTCATGCCACTTAGGTTTCAAGGATGAAAGGTTGGAACATGGGCAATCATTTCCTGGAGATGGTAATGGTAATTTTTCTATTGGCAGGCAGAATTGGAACATGAAATTTATGGATGCTACCTCTGCTGCTCAAGCAGCGACTGAGTTTGCAGAACATGCAATCCTAGCTGCCAGAGCTGTTGTAGAACATTCTAGGCAATATTGTGTTGATAATGGTGGTTCATGCCACTTAGGTTTCAAGGATTAAAGGTTGGAACACGGGCAATCATTTCCTGGAGATGGTAATGGTAATATTTCTATTGGCAGGCATAATTGGAACACAAAATTTATGGATGCTACCTCTGCTGCTCAAGCATCGGCTGAGTTTACAGAACCTGCAAGCCTAGCTACCCGAGCTATTGTAGAACTTTCAAGGCAATATTGTGTTGATGATGGTAGGTCATGCCACTTAGGTTTCTAGGATGAAAGGTTGGAACATGGGCAATCATTTCCTGGAGATTGTAATGGTAATTTTTCTATTGGCAGGCAGAATTGGAACATGAAATTTATGGATGCTACCTCTGCTGCTCAAGCAGCGGCTGAGTTTGCATAACATGCAAGCCTAGCTGCCAGAGCTGTTGTAGAACTTTCAAGGCAATATTGTGTTGATGATGGTAGGTCATGCCACTTAGGTTTCTAGGATGAAAGGTTGGAACATGGGCAATCATTTCCTGGAGATTGTAATGGTAATTTTTCTATTGGCAGGCAGAATTGGAACATGAAATTTATGGATGCTACCTCTGCTGCTCAAGCAGCGGCTGAGTTTGCATAACATGCAAGCCTAGCTGCCAGAGCTGTTGTAGAACTTTCAAGGCAATATTGTGTTGATGATGGTGGTTCATGCCACTTAGGTTTCTAGGATGAAAGGTTGGAACATGGGCAATCATTTCCTGGAGATGGTAATGATAATTGTTTTGTTGGCAGGCAGAATTGGAATATGAAATTTAAGGATGCTACCTCTGCTGCTCAAGCAGCGGCTGAGTTTGTAGAACATGCAAGCCTAGCTGCCAGAGCTGTTGTAGAACTTTCAAGGCAATATTGTGTTGATGATGGTGGTTCATGCCACTTAGGTTTCAAGGATGAAAGGTTGGAACATGGGCAATCATTTCCTGGAGATGGTAATGGTAATTTTTCTATTGGCAGGAAGAATTGGAACATGAAATTTATGGATGCTACCTCTGCTGCTCAAGCAGCGACTGAGTTTGCAGAACATGCAAGCCTAGCTGCCAGAGCAGTGGTAGAACTTTCAAGGCAATATTGTGTTGATGATGGTGGTTCATGCCACTTAGGTTTCAAGGATGAAAGGTTGGAACATGGGCAATCATTTCCTGGAGATGGTAATGGTAATTTTTCTATAGGCAGGCAGAATTGGAACATGAAATTTAAGGATGCTACATCTGCTGCTCAAGCAGCGGCTAAGTTTGCAGAACATGCAAGCCTAGCTGCCAGAGCTGTGGTAGAACTTTCAAGGCAATATTGTGTAGATGATGGTGGTTCATGCCACTTAGGTTTCAAGGATGAAAGGTTGGAACATGGGCAATCATTTCCTGGAGATGGTAATGATAATTGTTTTGTTGGCAGGCAGAATTGGAATATGAAATTTAAGGATGCTACCTCTGCTGCTCAAGCAGCGGCTGAGTTTGTAGAACATGCAAGCCTAGCTGCCAGAGCTGTTGTAGAACTTTCAAGGCAATATTGTGTTGATGATTGTGGTTCATGCCACTTAGGTTTCAAGGATGAAAGGTTGGAACATGGGCAATCATTTCCTGGAGATGGTAATGGTAATTTTTCTATTGGCAGGCAGAATTGGAACATGAAATTTATGGATGCTACCTCTGCTGCTCAAGCAGCGACTGAGTTTGCAGAACATGCAATCCTAGCTGCCAGAGCTGTTGTAGAACATTCTAGGCAATATTGTGTTGATAATGGTGGTTCATGCCACTTAGGTTTCAAGGATTAAAGGTTGGAACACGGGCAATCATTTCCTGGAGATGGTAATGGTAATATTTCTATTGGCAGGCATAATTGGAACACAAAATTTATGGATGCTACCTCTGCTGCTCAAGCATCGGCTGAGTTTACAGAACCTGCAAGCCTAGCTACCAGAGCTATTGTAGAACTTTCAAGGCAATATTGTGTTGATGATGGTAGGTCATGCCACTTAGGTTTCTAGGATGAAAGGTTGGAACATGGGCAATCATTTCCTGGAGATTGTAATGGTAATTTTTCTATTGGCAGGCAGAATTGGAACATGAAATTTATGGATGCTACCTCTGCTGCTCAAGCAGCGGCTGAGTTTGCATAACATGCAAGCCTAGCTGCCAGAGCTGTTGTAGAACTTTCAAGGCAATATTGTGTTGATGATGGTAGGTCATGCCACTTAGGTTTCTAGGATGAAAGGTTGGAACATGGGCAATCATTTCCTGGAGATTGTAATGGTAATTTTTCTATTGGCAGGCAGAATTGGAACATGAAATTTATGGATGCTACCTCTGCTGCTCAAGCAGCGGCTGAGTTTGCATAACATGCAAGCCTAGCTGCCAGAGCTGTTGTAGAACTTTCAAGGCAATATTGTGTTGATGATGGTGGTTCATGCCACTTAGGTTTCTAGGATGAAAGGTTGGAACATGGGCAATCATTTCCTGGAGATGGTAATGATAATTGTTTTGTTGGAAGGCAGAATTGGAATATGAAATTTAAGGATGCTACCTCTGCTGCTCAAGCAGCGGCTGAGTTTGTAGAACATGCAAGCCTAGCTGCCAGAGCTGTTGTAGAACTTTCAAGGCAATATTGTGTTGATGATTGTGGTTCATGCCACTTAGGTTTCAAGGATGAAAGGTTGGAACATGGGCAATCATTTCCTGGAGATGGTAATGGTAATTTTTCTATTGGCAGGCAGAATTGGAACATGAAATTTATGGATGCTACCTCTGCTGCTCAAGCAGCGACTGAGTTTGTAGAACATGCAAGCCTAGCTGCCAGAGCTGTTGTAGAACTTTCAAGGCAGTATTGTGTTGATGATGGTGGTTCATGCCACTTAGGTTTCAAGGATGAAAGGTTGGAACGTGGGCATTCATTTCCTGGAGATCGTAATGGTATTTTTTCTGTTAGCAGGTAGAATTGGAACATGTAATTTAAGGATGCTACCTCTGCTGCTCAAGCAGTGGCTGAGTTTGTAGAACATGCAAGCCTAGCTGCCAGAGCTGTTGTAGAACTTTAAAGGCAATATTGTGTTGATAATGGTGGTTCATGCCACTTAGGTTTCAAGGATGAAAGGTTGGAACATGGGCAATCATTTCCTGGAGATGGTAATGGTAATTGTTCTGTTGGCAGGCAGAATTGGAACATGAAATTTATGGATGCTACCTCTGCTGCTCAAGCAGCGGCTGAGTTTGCAGAACATGCAAGCCTAGCTGCCAGAGCTGTGGTAGAACTTTCAAGGCAATATTGTGTTGATGATGGTGGTTCATGCCACTTAGGTTTCAAGGATGAAAGGTTGGAACATGGGCAATCATTTCCTGGAGATGGTAATGGTAATTTTTCTGTTGGCAGGCAGAATTGGAACATGAAATTTAAGGATGCTACATCTGCTGCTCAAGCAGCGGCTAAGTTTGCAGAACATGCAAGCCTAGCTGCCAGAGCTGTGGTAGAACTTTCAAGGCAATATTGTGTAGATGATGGTGGTTCATGCCACTTAGGTTTCAAGGATGAAAGGTTGGAACATGGGCAATCATTTCCTGGAGATGGTAATGGTAATTTTTCTGTTGGCAGGCAGAATTGGAACATGAAATTTAAGGATGCTACCTCTGCTGCTCAAGCAGCGGCTGAGTTTGCAGAACATGCAATCCTAGCTGCCAGAGCTGTTGTAGAACATTCTAGGCAATATTGTGTTGATGATGGTGGTTCATGCCACTTAGGTTTCAAGGATGAAAGGTTGGAACATGGGCAATCATTTCCTAGAGATGGTAATGGTAATTTTTTTGTTGGCAGGCAGAATTGGAACATGAAATTTAAGGATGCTACCTCTGCTGCTCAAGCAGCGGCTGAGTTTGCAGAACATGCAAGCCTAGTTGCCATAGCTGTTGTAGAATTTTCAAGGCAATATTGTGTTGATAATGGTGGTTCATGCCACTTAGGTTTCAAGGATTAAAGGTTGGAACACGGGCAATCATTTCCTGGAGATGGTAATGGTAATTTTTCTATTGGCAGGCATAATTGGAACACGAAATTTATGGATGCTACCTCTGCTGCTCAAGCAGCGGCTGAGTTTGTAGAACATGCAAGCCTAGCTGCCAGAGCTGTTGTAGAACTTTCAAGACAATATTATGTTGATGATGGTGGTTCATGCAACTTAGGTTTCAAGGATGAAAGGTTGGAACATGGGCAATCATTTCCTGGAGATGGTAATGGTAATTTTTCTATTGGCAGGCAGAATTGGAACATGAAATTTATGGATGCTACCTCTGCTGCTCAAGCAGCGAGACTGAGTTTGTAGAACATGCAAGCCTAGCTGCCAGAGCTGTTGTAGAACTTTCAAGGCAATATTGTGTTGATGATGGTGGTTCATGCCACTTAGGTTTCAAGGATGAAAGGTTGGAACGTGGGCATTCATTTCCTGGAGATCGTAATGGTATTTTTTCTGTTAGCAGGTAGAATTGGAACATGTAATTTAAGGATGCTACCTCTGCTGCTCAAGCAGTGGCTGAGTTTGTAGAACATGCAAGCCTAGCTGCCAGAGCTGTTGTAGAACTTTAAAGGCAATATTGTGTTGATAATGGTGGTTCATGCCACTTAGGTTTCAAGGATGAAAGGTTGGAACATGGGCAATCATTTCCTGGAGATGGTAATGGTAATTGTTCTGTTGGCAGGCAGAATTGGAAAATGAAATTTATGGATGCTACCTCTGCTGCTCAAGCAGCGGCTGAGTTTGCAGAACATGCAAGCCTAGCTGCCAGAGCTGTGGTAGAACTTTCAAGGCAATATTGTGTTGATGATGGTGGTTCATGCCACTTAGGTTTCAAGGATGAAAGGTTGGAACATGGGCAATCATTTCCTGGAGATGGTAATGGTAATTTTTCTGTTGGCAGGCAGAATTGGAACATGAAATTTAAGGATGCTACATCTGCTGCTCAAGCAGCGGCTAAGTTTGCAGAACATGCAAGCCTAGCTGCCAGAGCTGTGGTAGAACTTTCAAGGCAATATTATGTAGATAATGGTGGTTCATGCCACTTAGGTTTCAAGGATGAAAGGTTGGAACATGGGCAATCATTTCCTGGAGATGGTAATGGTAATTTTTCTGTTGGCAGGCAGAATTGGAACATGAAATTTAAGGATGCTTGTTGCGACCAAACACACTCACGCAAGTATACGCGGTCGTCAAGTAATAAAGTGACTCAAAGTCGGATGTCGAACCCACGAGGACTTATGATTAACTATTAACTAAATTAGCCTATCTTAATTATCTAAACAAGAATTAAATCTAAAAATATTTTATTCTAACTAATTAAATAAGAAAAATATAAATAATAGACTTTGAACAGAGAAAGAGCAGATTTTTATGATCTCAATGTAATGAAAACGATCTAGGGTTATGGGCTATCTAACAATCCTATTGTATTCTTCAATTGAATTGACCGACTAATTTATCTAGCTTATTGGTTGACAGGGTTAATGCTCATAAGAATCTGTCGAGTTCTTACTCGCCTATTCAAGCTAACCTAACGCCTATATGTCTATGGAGTTAGAATCAACAAGAACGCATTTATAATTCCTGTAAATCAACCAAGCAAGGCAATTAGGTATATGTCTATCCTAACTACGAATCCGTTCCCCGATGCCCGAGTTCAAGAACTTGCCCTACTCAATCCTATATGCAATATAGAATTCCCACTTTCGAGTTCAATTCTAGATTCGTAGATAATATTCAATTGGTGATCAAGCAATTAAATAATTAAGTGCAAGATTGAATAAATAAACTAATATGATAAATCAAGAAGTCAAAATCAATATCCGAATAACAATAGTCATGAAAGAACCACAACCCTAGAATGTGAAGTTTAGCTCCACATAGACATGGTAGCCAAACAACAAATCATATAAAGAAACATAAAAATTACTAAGTTTGGTGGGAGAAAGAAGAAACTTGATGAAACGCGACGCATCCAGCTTTGTCGTGGCTTTTTTCCTCTTCCCAATATGTTAGATAACCTAAAGGAGGCGTTTTTGGCTTATATATTGCGTACAAAAGTCGTGGGCCAAAGCTCTCCTATTCCTAGTCCAAATCGGCTTCAGGGATTGATGCTAAGGTGGATGCGACGCATCCACCTTGTCCTCCATTTCAATTTTTTGCCTGCGAAGGTGGATGCGACGCATCCACCTTGTCCTCTATTTCTCAGCTTGCATGCGATGGTGGACGCGACGCATCCAACTTCACTGCTAAGGTTGCATGCAGGATGATGTTTTCCTAGGTTGGATGCGACGCATCCAACCCTTCTTCCTCTAGCTAAACCACCTTTTCTTCATATTTTGCACTCCGAACACCTTAAATCGTCACACATAACTTAATTAGTCATCAAACCAATAATTACACCATGTTGGGTGTTTTAAAGATTAAATAACATCAAAAAGTGGTTAAAGCATGGGCAAAGTAACATCAACACATATCGAAATATGCCAAACATCAATGCTACCTCTGCTGCTCAAGCAGCGGCTGAGTTTGCAGAACATGCAATCCTAGCTGCCAGAGCTGTTGTAGAACATTCTAGGCAATATTGTGTTGATGATGGTGGTTCATGCCACTTAGGTTTCAAGGATGAAAGGTTGGAACATGGGCAATCATTTCCTAGAGATGGTAATGGTAATTTTTTTGTTGGCAGGCAGAATTGGAACATGAAATTTAAGGATGCTACCTCTGCTGCTCAAGCAGCGGCTGAGTTTGCAGAACATGCAAGCCTAGTTGCCATAGCTGTTGTAGAATTTTCAAGGCAATATTGTGTTGATAATGGTGGTTCATGCCACTTAGGTTTCAAGGATTAAAGGTTGGAACACGGGCAATCATTTCCTGGAGATGGTAATGGTAATTTTTCTATTGGCAGGCATAATTGGAACACGAAATTTATGGATGCTACCTCTGCTGCTCAAGCATCGGCTGAGTTTACAGAACCTGCAAGCCTAGCTGCCAGAGCTATTGTAGAACTTTCAAGGCAATATTGTGTTGATGATGGTGGTTCATGCCACTTAGGTTTCAAGGATGAAAGGTTGGAACATGGGCAATCATTTCCTGGAGATGGTAATGGTAATTTTTCTGTTGGCAGGCAGAATTGGAACATGAAATTTATGGATGCTACCTCTGCTGCTCAAGCAGCGGCTGAGTTTGCATAACATGCAAGCCTAGCTGCCAGAGCTGTTGTAGAACTTTCAAGGCAATATTGTGTTGATGATGGTGGTTTATGCCACTTAGGTTTCTAGGATGAAAGGTTGGAACATGGGCAATCATTTCCTGGAGATGGTAATGGTAATTGTTTTGTTGGCAGGCAGAATTGGAATATGAAATTTAAGGATGCTACCTCTGCTGCTCAAGCAGCGGCTGAGTTTGTAGAACATGCAAGCCTAGCTACCAGAGCTGTTGTAGAACTTTCAAGGCAATATTATGTTGATGATGGTGGTTCATGCCACTTAGGTTTCAAGGATGAAAGGTTGGAACATGGGCAATCATTTCCTGGAGATGGTAATGGTAATTTTTCTATTGGCAGGCAGAATTGGAACATGAAATTTATGGATGCTACCTCTGCTGCTCAAGCAGCGACTGAGTTTGTAGAACATGCAAGCCTAGCTGCCAGAGCTGTTGTAGAACTTTCAAGGCAATATTGTGTTGATGATGGTGGTTCATGCCACTTAGGTTTCAAGGATGAAAGGTTGGAACATGGGCAATCATTTCCTGGAGATGGTAATGGTAATTTTTCTGTTAGCAAGTAGAATTGGAACATGAAATTTAAGGTTGCTACCTCGGCTGATCAAGCAGCGGCTGAGTTTGTAGAACATTCAAGCCTAGCTGTCGGAGCTGTTGTAGATCTTTCAAGGGAATATTGTGTTGATGATGGTGGTTCATGCCACATAGGTTTCAAGGATTAAAGGCTGGAACATGGGCAATCATTTCCTAGAGATGGTAATGGTAATTTTTCTGTTGGGAGGCACAATTGGAACATGAAATTTAAGGATGCTAACTCTACTGCTCAAGCAGCGGCTGAGTTTGCAGAACATGCAAGCCTCGCTGCCAGAGCTGTTGTAGAACTTTAAAGGCAAAATTGTGTTGATAATGGTGGTTCATGCCACTTAGGTTTCAAGGATGAAAGGTTGGAACATGGGCAATAATTTCCTGGAGATGGTAATGGTAATTTTTCTGTTGGCAGGCAGAATTGGAACATGAAATTTAAGAATGCTACCTCGGCTGCTCAAGCATCAGCTGAGTTTGCAGAACATGCAAGCATAGCTGCCAGAGCTGTTGTAGAACTTTCAAACCAATATTTTGTTGATGATGGTGTTTCATGCCACTTAGGTTTCACGGATGAAAGGTTGGAACATGGTAAATCATTTCCTAGAGATGGCAATGGTAATTTTTCTGTTGGCAGGCAGAATTGGAACATGAAATTTATGGATGCTACCTCTGCTGCTCAAGCAGCGGCTGAGTTTGCAGAACATGCAAGCCTAGCTGCCAGAGCTGTTGTAGAACTTTCAAACCAATATTTTGTTGATGATGGTGTTTCATGCCACTTAGGTTTCAAGGATGAAAGGTTGGAACATGGGAAATCATTTCCTAGAGATGGCAATGGTAATTTTTCTGTTGGCAGGCAGAACTGGAACATGAAATTTATGGATGCTACCTTTGCTGCTCAAGCAGCGGCTAAGTTTGCAGAACATGCAAGCCTAGCTGCCAGAGCTGTTGTAGAACTTTCAAGGCAATATTGTGTTGATGATGGTGGTTCATGCCACTTAGGTTTCAAGGATGAAAGGATGGAACATGGGCAATCATTTCCTGGAGATGGTAATGGTAATTTTTCTGTTGGCAGGCAGAATTGGAACATGAAATTTAAGAATGCTGCCTCTGCTGCTCAAGCAGCAACTGAGTTTGCAGAACATGCAAGCATAGCTGCCAGAGCTGTTGTAGAACTTTCAAACCAATATTTTGTTGATGATGGTGGTTCATGCCACTTAGGTTTCAAGGATGAAAGGTTGAAACATGGGCAATCATTTCCTGGAGATGGTAATGGTAATTTTTCTGTTGGCAGGCAGAATTGGAACATGAAATTTATGGATGCTACCTCTGCTGCTCAAGCAGCGGCTAAGTTTGCAGAACATGCAAGCCTAGCTGCCAGAGCTGTTGTAGAACTTTCAAGGCAATATTGTGTTGATGATGGTGGTTCATGCCACTTAGGATTCAAGGAAGAAAGGATGGAACATGGGCAATCATTTCCTGGAGATGGTAATGGTAATTTTTCTGTTGGCAGGCAGAATTGGAACATGAAATTTAAGAATGCTACCTCTGCTGCTCAAGCAGCAACTGAGTTTGCAGAACATGCAAGCATAGCTGCCAGAGCTGTTATAGAACTTTCAAACCAATATTGTGTTGATGATGGTGGTTCATGCCACTTAGGTTTCAAGGATGAAAGGTTAAAACATGGGCAATCATTTCCTGGAGATGGTAATGGTAATTTTTCTGTTGGCAGGCAGAATTGGAACATGAAATTTATGGATGCTACCTCTGCTGCTCAAGCAGCGGCTAAGTTTGCAGAAAATGCAAGCCTAGCTGCCAGAGCTGCTGTAGAACTTTCAAGGCAATATTGTGTTGATGATGGTGGTTCATGCCACTTAGGTTTCAAGGATGAAAGGCTGGAACATGGGCAATCATTTCCTGGAGATGGTAATGGTAATTTTTCTGTTGGCAGGCAGAATTGGAACATGAAATTTAAGAATGCTACCTCTGCTGCTCAAGCAGCAACTGAGTTTGCAGAACATGCAAGCATAGCTGCCAGAGCTGTTGTAGAACTTTCAAACCAATATTGTGTTGATGATGGTGGTTCATGCCACTTAGGTTTCAAGGATGAAAGGTTGAAACATGGGCAATCATTTCCTGGAGATGGTAATGGTAATTTTTCTGTTGGCAGGCAGAATTGGAACATGAAATTTATGGATGCTACCTCTGCTGCTCAAGCAGCGGCTGAGTTTGCAGAACATGCAAGCCTAGCTGCCAGAGCTGTGGTAGAACTTTCAAGGCAATATTGTGTTGATGATGGTGGTTCATGCCACTTAGGTTTCAAGGATGAAAGGTTGGAACATGGGCAATCATTTCCTGGATATGGTAATGGTAATTTTTCTGTTGGCAGGCAGAATTGGAACATGAAATTTAAGGATGCTACATCTGCTGCTCAAGCAGCGGCTAAGTTTGCAGAACATGCAAGCCTAGCTGCCAGAGCTGTGGTAGAACTTTCAAGGCAATATTGTGTAGATGATGGTGGTTCATGCCACTTAGGTTTCAAGGATGAAAGGTTAGAACATGGGCAATCATTTCCTGGAGATGGTAATGGTAATTTTTCTGTTGGGAGGCAGAATTGGAACATGAAATTTAAGGATGCTACCTCTGCTACTCAAGCAGCGGCTGAGTTTGCAGAACATGCAATCCTAGCTGCCAGAGCTATTGTAGAACATTCTAGGCAATATTGTGTTGATGATGGTGGTTCATGCCACTTAGATTTCAAGGATGAAAGGTTGGAACATGGGCAATCATTTCCTAGAGATGGTAATGGTAATTTTTTTGTTGGCAGGCACAATTGGAACATGAAGTTTAAGGATGCTACCTCTGCTGCTCAAGTAGCGGCTGAGTTTGCAGAACATGCAAGCCTAGTTGCCATAGCTGTTGTAGAATTTTCAAGGCAATATTGGGTTGATAATGATGGTTCATGCCACTTAGGTTTCAAGGATTAAAGGTTGGAACACGGGCAATCATTTCCTGGAGATGGTAATGGTAATTTTTCTATTGGCAGGCATAATTGGAACACGAAATTTATGGATGCTACCTCTGCTGCTCAAGCATCGGCTGAGTTTACAGAACCTGCAAGCCTAGCTGCCAGAGCTGTTGTAGAACTTTCAAGGCAATATTGAGTTGATGATGGTGGTTCATGCCACTTAGGTTTCAAGGATGAAAGGTTGGAACATGGGCAATCATTTCCTGGAGATGGTAATGGTAATTTTTCTCTTGGCAGGCAGAATTGGAACATGAAATTTATGGATGCTACCTCTGCTGCTCAAGCAGCGGCTGAGTTTGCATAACATGCAAGCCTAGCTGCCAGAGCTGTTGTAGAACTTTCAAGGCAATATTGTGTTGATGATGGTGGTTCATGCCACTTAGGTTTCTAGGATGAAAGGTTGGAACATGGGCAATCATTTCCTGGAGATGGTAATGGTAATTGTTTTGTTGGCAGGCAGAATTGGAACATGAAATTTAAGGATGCTACCTCTGCTACTCAAGCAGCGGCTGAGTTTGTAGAACATGCAAGCCTAGCTGCCAGAGCTGTTGTAGAACTTTCAAGGCAATATTGTGTTGATGATGGTGGTTCATGCCACTTAGGTTTCAAGGATGAAAGGTTGGAACGTGGGCAATCATTTCCTGGAGATGGTAATGGTAATTTTTCTATTGGCAGGCAGAATTGGAATACGAAATTTATGGATGCTACCTCTGCTGCTCAAGCAGCGACTGAGTTTGTAGAACATGCAAGCCTAGCTGCCAGAGCTGTTGTAGAACTTTCAAGGCAATATTGTGTTGATGATGGTGGTTCATGCCACTTAGGTTTCAAGGATGAAAGGTTGGAAAATGGGCAATCATTTCCTGGAGATGGTAATGGTAATTTTTCTGTTAGCAAGTAGAATTGGAACATGAAATTTAAGGATGCTACCTCGGCTGATCAAGCAGCGGCTGAGTTTGTAGAACATTCAAGCCTAGCTGCCGGAGTTGTTGTAGATCTTTTAAGGGAATATTGTGTTGATGATGGTGGTTCATGCCACATAGGTTTCAAGGATGAAAGGCTGGAACATGGGCAATCATTTCCTAGAGATGGTAATGGTAATTTTTCTGTTGGCAGGCACAATTGGAACATGAAATTTAAGGATGCTAACTCTACTGCTCAAGCAGCGGCTGAGTTTGCAGAACATGCAAGCCTCGCTGCCAGAGTTGTTGTAGAACTTTAAAGGCAATATTGTGTTGATAATGGTGGTTCATGCCACTTAGGTTTCAAGGATGAAAGGTTGGAACATGGGCAATCATTTCCTGGAGATGGTAATGGTAATTTTTCTGTTGGCAGGCAGAATTGGAACATGAAATTTAAGAATGCTACCTCTGCTGCTCAAGCATCAGCTGAGTTTGCAGAACATGCAAGCATAGCTGCCAGAGCTGTTGTAGAACTTTCAAACCAATATTTTGTTGATGATGGTGGTTCATGCCACTTAGGTTTCAAGGATGAAAGGTTGGAACATGGGAAATCATTTCCTAGAGA
This sequence comes from Nicotiana tomentosiformis, assembly GCF_000390325.3. NCBI lineage: Eukaryota > Viridiplantae > Streptophyta > Magnoliopsida > Solanales > Solanaceae > Nicotiana > Nicotiana tomentosiformis. Next base: position 94,379 of record NW_027174632.1, read on the forward strand.
TGGCAATGGTAATTTTTCTGTTGGCAGGCAGAATTGGAACATGAAATTTATCGATGCTACCTCTGCTGCTCAAGCAGCGGCTAAGTTTGCAGAACATGCAAGCCTAGCTGCCAGAGCTGTTGTAGAACTTTCAAGGCAATATTGTGTTGATGATGGTGGTTCATGCCACTTAGGTTTCAAGGATGAAAGGATGGAACATGGGCAATCATTTCCTGGAGATGGTAATGGTAATTTTTCTGTTGGCAGGCAGAATTGGAACATGAAATTTAAGGATGCTACCTCTGCTGCTCAAGCAGCGGCTGAGTTTGCAGAACATGCAAGCATAGCTGCCAGAGCTGTTGTAGAACTTTCAAGGCAATATTGTGTTGATGATGGTGGTTCATGCCACTTAGGTTTCAAGGATAAAAGGTTGGAACATGGGCAATTATTTCCTAGAGATGGTAATGGTAATTTATCTGTTGGCAGGCAGAATTGGAACATGAAATTTATGGATGCTACCTCTGCTGCTCAAGCAGCGTCTAAGTTTGCAGAACATGCAAGCCTAGCTTCCAGAGCTGTTGTAGAACTTTCAAGGCAATATTGTGTTGATGATGATGGTACATGCCACTTAGGTTTCAAGGATGAAAGGCTGGAACATGGGCAATCATTTCCTGGAGATGGTAATGGTAATTTTTTGGTTGGCAGGCAGAATTGGAACATGAAATTTAAGAATACTATCTCTGCTGCTCAAGCAGCAACTGAGTTTGCAGAACATGCAAGCATAGCTGCCAGAGCTGTTGTAGAACATTCAAACCAATATTGTGTTGATGATGGTGGTTCATGCCACTTAGGTTGCAAGGATGAAAGGTTGAAACATGGGCAATCATTTCCTGGAGATGGTAATGGTAATTTTTCTGTTGGCAGGCAGAATAGGAACATGAAATTTAAGGATGCTACCTCTGCTGCTCAAGCCGCGGCTAAGTTTGCAGAACATGCAAGCCTAGCTGCCAGAGCTGTTGTAGAACTTTCAAGGCAATATTGTGTTGATGATGGTGGTTCATGCCACTTAGGTTTCAAGGATGAAAGGTTGGAAAATAGGCAATCATTTTCTGGAGATGGTAATGGTAATTTTTCAGTTGGCAGGCAGAATTGGAACATGAAATTTAAGGATGCTACCTCTGCTGCTCAAGCAGTGGCTGAGTTTGCAGAACATTCAAGCCTAGCTACCAGAGCTGTTGTAGAACTTTCTAGGCAATATTGTGTTGATGATGGTGGTTCATGCCACTTAGGTTTCAAGGATGAAAGGTTGGAACATGGGCAATCATTTCCTAGAGATAGTAATGGTAATTTTTCTGTTGGCAGGCAGAATTGGAACATGAAATTTAAGGATTCTAACTCTGTTGCTCAAGCAGCGGCTGATTTTGCAGAACATGCAAGCCTAGTTACCATAGCTGTTATAGAACTTTCAGGGCAATATTTTGTTGATGATGGTGGTTCATGCCACTTAGGTTTTAAGAATGAAAGGTTGGAACATGGGCAATCATTTCCTTGAGATGGTAATGGTAATTTTTCTGTTGGCAGGCAGAATTGGAACATGAAATTTAAGGATGCTACCTCTGCTGCTCAAGCAGCGGCTAAGTTTGCAGAACATGCAAGCCTAGCTGCAAGAGTTGTTGTAGAACTTTCAATGCAATATTGTGTTGATGATGGTGGATCATGCCACTTAGGTTTCAAGGATGAAAGGTTGGAACGTGGGCATTCATTTCCTGGAGATGGTAATGGTAATTTTTCTGTTAGCAGGTAGAATTAGAACATGAAATTTAAGGATGCTACCTCTGCTGATCAAGCAGCGGCTGAGTTTGTAGAACATTCAAGCCTAGCTGCCAGAGCTGTTGTAGATCTTTCAAGGGAATATTGTGTTGATGATGGTGGTTCATGCCACTTAGGTTTCAAGGATGAAAGGCTGGAACATGGGCAATCATTTCCTAGAGATGGTAATAGTAATATTTCTGTTGGCAGGCAGAATTGGAACATGAAATTTATGGATGCTACCTCTGCTGCTCAAGCAGCGGCTAAGTTTGCAGAACATGCAAGCCTAGCTGCCAGAGCTGTTGTAGAACTTTCAAGGCAATATTGTGTTGATGATGGTGGTTCATGCCACTTAGGATTCAAGGAAGAAAGGATGGAACATGGGCAATCATTTCCTGGAGATGGTAATGGTAATTTTTCTGTTGGCAGGCAGAATTGGAACATGAAATTTAAGAATGCTACCTCTGCTGCTCAAGCAGCAACTGAGTTTGCAGAACATGCAAGCATAGCTGCCAGAGCTGTTATAGAACTTTCAAACCAATATTGTGTTGATGATGGTGGTTCATGCCACTTAGGTTTCAAGGATGAAAGGTTAAAACATGGGCAATCATTTCCTGGAGATGGTAATGGTAATTTTTCTGTTGGCAGGCAGAATTGGAACATGAAATTTATGGATGCTACCTCTGCTGCTCAAGCAGCGGCTAAGTTTGCAGAAAATGCAAGCCTAGCTGCCAGAGCTGCTGTAGAACTTTCAAGGCAATATTGTGTTGATGATGGTGGTTCATGCCACTTAGGTTTCAAGGATGAAAGGCTGGAACATGGGCAATCATTTCCTGGAGATGGTAATGGTAATTTTTCTGTTGGCAGGCAGAATTGGAACATGAAATTTAAGAATGCTACCTCTGCTGCTCAAGCAGCAACTGAGTTTGCAGAACATGCAAGCATAGCTGCCAGAGCTGTTGTAGAACTTTCAAACCAATATTGTGTTGATGATGGTGGTTCATGCCACTTAGGTTTCAAGGATGAAAGGTTGAAACATGGGCAATCATTTCCTGGAGATGGTAATGGTAATTTTTCTGTTGGCAGGCAGAATTGGAACATGAAATTTATGGATGCTACCTCTGCTGCTCAAGCAGCGGCTGAGTTTGCAGAACATGCAAGCCTAGCTGCCAGAGCTGTGGTAGAACTTTCAAGGCAATATTGTGTTGATGATGGTGGTTCATGCCACTTAGGTTTCAAGGATGAAAGGTTGGAACATGGGCAATCATTTCCTGGATATGGTAATGGTAATTTTTCTGTTGGCAGGCAGAATTGGAACATGAAATTTAAGGATGCTACATCTGCTGCTCAAGCAGCGGCTAAGTTTGCAGAACATGCAAGCCTAGCTGCCAGAGCTGTGGTAGAACTTTCAAGGCAATATTGTGTAGATGATGGTGGTTCATGCCACTTAGGTTTCAAGGATGAAAGGTTAGAACATGGGCAATCATTTCCTGGAGATGGTAATGGTAATTTTTCTGTTGGGAGGCAGAATTGGAACATGAAATTTAAGGATGCTACCTCTGCTACTCAAGCAGCGGCTGAGTTTGCAGAACATGCAATCCTAGCTGCCAGAGCTATTGTAGAACATTCTAGGCAATATTGTGTTGATGATGGTGGTTCATGCCACTTAGATTTCAAGGATGAAAGGTTGGAACATGGGCAATCATTTCCTAGAGATGGTAATGGTAATTTTTTTGTTGGCAGGCACAATTGGAACATGAAGTTTAAGGATGCTACCTCTGCTGCTCAAGTAGCGGCTGAGTTTGCAGAACATGCAAGCCTAGTTGCCATAGCTGTTGTAGAATTTTCAAGGCAATATTGGGTTGATAATGATGGTTCATGCCACTTAGGTTTCAAGGATTAAAGGTTGGAACACGGGCAATCATTTCCTGGAGATGGTAATGGTAATTTTTCTATTGGCAGGCATAATTGGAACACGAAATTTATGGATGCTACCTCTGCTGCTCAAGCATCGGCTGAGTTTACAGAACCTGCAAGCCTAGCTGCCAGAGCTGTTGTAGAACTTTCAAGGCAATATTGAGTTGATGATGGTGGTTCATGCCACTTAGGTTTCAAGGATGAAAGGTTGGAACATGGGCAATCATTTCCTGGAGATGGTAATGGTAATTTTTCTCTTGGCAGGCAGAATTGGAACATGAAATTTATGGATGCTACCTCTGCTGCTCAAGCAGCGGCTGAGTTTGCATAACATGCAAGCCTAGCTGCCAGAGCTGTTGTAGAACTTTCAAGGCAATATTGTGTTGATGATGGTGGTTCATGCCACTTAGGTTTCTAGGATGAAAGGTTGGAACATGGGCAATCATTTCCTGGAGATGGTAATGGTAATTGTTTTGTTGGCAGGCAGAATTGGAACATGAAATTTAAGGATGCTACCTCTGCTACTCAAGCAGCGGCTGAGTTTGTAGAACATGCAAGCCTAGCTGCCAGAGCTGTTGTAGAACTTTCAAGGCAATATTGTGTTGATGATGGTGGTTCATGCCACTTAGGTTTCAAGGATGAAAGGTTGGAACGTGGGCAATCATTTCCTGGAGATGGTAATGGTAATTTTTCTATTGGCAGGCAGAATTGGAATACGAAATTTATGGATGCTACCTCTGCTGCTCAAGCAGCGACTGAGTTTGTAGAACATGCAAGCCTAGCTGCCAGAGCTGTTGTAGAACTTTCAAGGCAATATTGTGTTGATGATGGTGGTTCATGCCACTTAGGTTTCAAGGATGAAAGGTTGGAACATGGGCAATCATTTCCTGGAGATGGTAATGGTAATTTTTCTGTTAGCAAGTAGAATTGGAACATGAAATTTAAGGATGCTACCTCGGCTGATCAAGCAGCGGCTGAGTTTGTAGAACATTCAAGCCTAGCTGCCGGAGCTGTTGTAGATCTTTTAAGGGAATATTGTGTTGATGATGGTGGTTCATGCCACATAGGTTTCAAGGATGAAAGGCTGGAACATGGGCAATCATTTCCTAGAGATGGTAATGGTAATTTTTCTGTTGGCAGGCACAATTGGAACATGAAATTTAAGGATGCTAACTCTACTGCTCAAGCAGCGGCTGAGTTTGCAGAACATGCAAGCCTCGCTGCCAGAGTTGTTGTAGAACTTTAAAGGCAATATTGTGTTGATAATGGTGGTTCATGCCACTTAGGTTTCAAGGATGAAAGGTTGGAACATGGGCAATCATTTCCTGGAGATGGTAATGGTAATTTTTCTGTTGGCAGGCAGAATTGGAACATGAAATTTAAGAATGCTACCTCTGCTGCTCAAGCATCAGCTGAGTTTGCAGAACATGCAAGCATAGCTGCCAGAGCTGTTGTAGAACTTTCAAACCAATATTTTGTTGATGATGGTGGTTCATGCCACTTAGGTTTCAAGGATGAAAGGTTGGAACATGGGAAATCATTTCCTAGAGATGGCAATGGTAATTTTTCTGTTGGCAGGCAGAATTGGAACATGAAATTTATCGATGCTACCTCTGCTGCTCAAGCAGCGGCTAAGTTTGCAGAACATGCAAGCCTAGCTGCCAGAGCTGTTGTAGAACTTTCAAGGCAATATTGTGTTGATGATGGTGGTTCATGCCACTTAGGTTTCAAGGATGAAAGGATGGAACATGGGCAATCATTTCCTGGAGATGGTAATGGTAATTTTTCTGTTGGCAGGCAGAATTGGAACATGAAATTTAAGAATGCTACCTCTGCTGCTCAAGCAGCAACTGAGTTTGCAGAACATGCAAGCATAGCTGCCAGAGCTGTTGTAGAACTTTCAAACCAATATTGTGTTGATGATGGTGGTTCATGCCACTTAGGTTTCAAGGATGAAAGGTTGAAACATGGGAAATCATTTCCTGGAGATGGTAATGGTAATTTTTCTGTTGGCAGGCAGAATTGGAACATGAAATTTATGGATGCTACCTCTGCTGCTCAAGCAGCGGCTAAGTTTGCAGAACATGCAAGCCTAGCTGCCAGAGCTGTTGTAGAATTTTCAAGGCAATATTGTGTTGATGATGGTGGTTCATGCCACTTAGGTTTCAAGGATGAAAGGTTGGAAAATGGGCAATCATTTTCTGGAGATGGTAATGATAATTTTTCTATTGGCAGGCAGAATTGGAACATGAAATTTAAGGATTCTACCTCTGCTGCTCAAGCAGCGGCTGAGTTTGCAGAACATGCAAGCCTAGCTGCCAGAGCTGTTGTAGAACTTTCTAGGCAATATTGTGTTGATGATGGTGGTTCATGCCACTTAGGTTTCAAGGATGAAAGGTTGGAACATGGGCAATCATTTCCTAGAGATAGTAATGGTAATTTTTTTGTTGGCAGGCAGAATTGGAACATGAAATTTAAGGATTCTAACTCTGTTGCTCAAGCAGCGGCTGAGTTTGCAGAACATGCAAGCCTAGCTACCATAGCTGTTATAGAACTTTCAAGGCAATATTTTGTTGATGATGGTGGTTCATGCCACTTAGGTTTAAAGAATGAAAGGTTGGAACATGGGCAATCATTTCCTTGAGATGGTAATGGTAATTTTTCTGTTGGCAGGCAGAATTGGAACATGAAATTTAAGGATGCTACCTCTGCTGCTCAAGCAGCGGCTAAGTTTGCAGAACATGCAAGCCTAGCTGCCATAGCTGTTATAGAACTTTCAAGGCAATATTTTGTTGATGATGGTGGTTCATGCCACTTAGGTTTAAAGAATGAAAGGTTGGAACGTGGGCATTCATTTCCGGGAGATGGTAATGGTAATTTTTCTGTTAGCAGGTAGAATTAGAATATGAAATTTAAGGATGCTACCTCTGCTGATCAAGCAGCGGCTGAGTTTGTAGAACATTCAAGCCTAGCTGCCAGAGCTGTTGTAGATCTTTCAAGGGAATATTGTGTTGATGATGGTGGTTCATGCCACTTAGGTTTCAAGGATGAAAGGCTGGAACATGGGCAATCATTTCCTAGAGATGGTAATGGTAATTTTTCTGTTGGCAGGCAGAATTGGAACATGAAATTTAAGGATGCTAACTCTACTGCTCAAGCAGCGGCTGAGTTTGCAGAACATGCAAGCCTCCGCTGCCAGAGCTGTTGTAGAACTTTAAAGGCAATATTGTGTTGATAATGGTGGTTCATGCCACTTAGGTTTCAAGGATGAAAGGTTGGAACATGGGCAATCATTTCCTGGAGATGGTAATGGTAATTTTTCTGTTGGCAGGCAGAATTGGAACATGAAATTTAAGAATGCTACCTCTGCTGCTCAAGCAGCAACTGAGTTTGCAGAACATGCAAGCATAGCTGCCAGAGCTGTTGTAGAACTTTCAAACCAATATTTTGTTGATGATGGTGGTTCATGCCACTAAGGTTTCAAGGATGAAAGGTTGGAACATGGGAAATCATTTCCTAGAGATGGCAATGGTAATTTTTCTGTTGGCAGGCAGAATTGGAACATGAAATTTAAGGATGCTACCTCTACTGCTCAAGCAGCGACTGAGTTTGTAGAATATGCAAGCCTAGCGGCCAGAGCTGTTGTAGAACTTTCAAGGCAATATTGTGTTGATGATGGTGGTTCATGCCACTTAGGTTTCAAGGATAAAAGGTTGGAACATGGGCAATTATTTCCTAGAGATGGTAATGGTAATTTATCTGTTGGCAGGCAGAATTGGAACATGAAATTTATGGATGCTACCTCTGCTGCTCAAGCAACGTCTAAGTTTGCAGAACATGCAAGCCTAGCTTCCAGAGCTGTTGTAGAACTTTCAAGGCAATATTGTGTTGATGATGATGGTACATGCCACTTAGGTTTCAAGGATGAAAGGCTGGAACATGGGCAATCATTTCCTGGAGATGGTAATGGTAATTTTTTGGTTGGCAGGCAGAATTGGAACATGAAATTTAAGAATACTATCTCTGCTGCTCAAGCAGCAACTGAGTTTGCAGAACATGCAAGCATAGCTGCCAGAGCTGTTGTAGAACATTCAAACCAATATTGTGTTGATGATGGTGGTTCATGCCACTTAGGTTGCAAGGATGAAAGGTTGAAACATGGGCAATCATTTCCTGGAGATGGTAATGGTAATTTTTCTGTTGGCAGGCAGAATAGGAACATGAAATTTAAGGATGCTACCTCTGCTGCTCAAGCCGCGGCTAAGTTTGCAGAACATGCAAGCCTAGCTGCCAGAGCTGTTGTAGAACTTTCAAGGCAATATTGTGTTGATGATGGTGGTTCATGCCACTTAGGTTTCAAGGATGAAAGGTTGGAAAATAGGCAATCATTTTCTGGAGATGGTAATGGTAATTTTTCAGTTGGCAGGCAGAATTGGAACATGAAATTTAAGGATGCTACCTCTGCTGCTCAAGCAGTGGCTGAGTTTGCAGAACATTCAAGCCTAGCTACCAGAGCTGTTGTAGAACTTTCTAGGCAATATTGTGTTGATGATGGTGGTTCATGCCACTTAGGTTTCAAGGATGAAAGGTTGGAACATGGGCAATCATTTCCTAGAGATAGTAATGGTAATTTTTTTGTTGGCAGGCAGAATTGGAACATGAAATTTAAGGATTCTAACTCTGTTGCTCAAGCAGCGGCTGATTTTGCAGAACATGCAAGCCTAGTTACCATAGCTGTTATAGAACTTTCAGGGCAATATTTTGTTGATGATGGTGGTTCATGCCACTTAGGTTTTAAGAATGAAAGGTTGGAACATGGGCAATCATTTCCTTGAGATGGTAATGGTAATTTTTCTGTTGGCAGGCAGAATTGGAACATGAAATTTAAGGATGCTACCTCTGCTGCTCAAGCAGCGGCTAAGTTTGCAGAACAAGCAAGCCTAGCTGCAAGAGTTGTTGTAGAACTTTCAATGCAATATTGTGTTGATGATGGTGGATCATGCCACTTAGGTTTCAAGGATGAAAGGTTGGAACGTGGGCATTCATTTCCTGGAGATGGTAATGGTAATTTTTCTGTTAGCAGGTAGAATTAGAACATGAAATTTAAGGATGCTACCTCTGCTGATCAAGCAGCGGCTGAGTTTGTAGAACATTCAAGCCTAGCTGCCAGAGCTGTTGTAGATCTTTCAAGGGAATATTGTGTTGATGATGGTGGTTCATGCCACTTAGGTTTCAAGGATGAAAGGCTGGAACATGGGCAATCATTTCCTAGAGATGGTAATAGTAATATTTCTGTTGGCAGGCAGAATTGGAACATGAAATTTAAGGATGCTAACTCTACTACTCAAGCAGCGGCTGAGTTTGCAGAACATGCAAGCCTCGCTGCCAGAGCTGTTGTAGAACTTTAAAGGAAATATTGTGTGGATAATGGTGGTTCATGCCACTTAGGTTTCAAGGATGAAAGGTTGGAACATGGGCAATCATTTCCTGGAGATGGTAATGGTAATTTTTCTGTTGGCAGGCAGAATTGGAACATGAAATTTAAGAATGCTACCTCTGCTGCTCAAGCTGCAGCTGAGTTTGCAGAACATGCAAGCATAGCTGCCAGAGCTGTTGTAGAACTTTCAAACCAATATTTTGTTGATGATGGTGGTTCATGCCACTTAGGTTTCAAGGATGAAAGGTTGGAACATGGGAAATCATTTCCTAGAGATGGCAATGGTAATTTTTCTGTTGGCAGGCAGAATTGGAACATGAAATTTAAGGATGCTACCTCTACTGCTCAAGCAGCGACTGAGTTTGTAGAACATGCAAGCCTAGCTGCCAGAGCTGTTGTAGAACTTTCAAGGCAATATTGTGTTGATGATGGTGGTTCATGCCACTTAGGTTTCAAGGATGAAAGGTTGGAACATGGGCAATCATTATCTAGAGATGGTAATGGTAATTTATCTGTTGGCAGGCAGAATTGGAACATGAAATTTAAGGATGCTAAATCTGCTGCTAAAGCGGCGGCTGAGTTTGCAGAACATGCAAGCCTCGCTGCAGAGCTCTTGTAGAACTTTCAAGGAAATATTATGTTGATGATGGTGGTTCATGCCACTTAGGTTTCAAGGATTAAAGGTTGGAACATGGGCAATCATTTCCTGGAGATGGTAATGGTAATTTTTCTGTTGGCAGGCAGAATTGGAACATGAAATTTAAGGATGCTACCTATGCTCCTCAAGTAGCGGCTAAGTTTGCAGAACATGCAAGCCTAGCTGCCAGAGCTGTTGTAGAACTTTCAAGGCAATATTGTGTTGTTGATGGTGGTTCATGCCACTTAGGTTTCAAGGATGAAAGGTTGGAACGTGGGCATTCATTTCCTGGAGATGGTAATGGAAATTTTTCTGTTAGTAGGTAGAATTGGAACATGAAATTTAAGGATGCTACCTCTGCTGCTCAAGCAGCAGCTGACTTTGCAGAACATGCTAGCCTAGCTGCCAGAGCTGTTGTAGAACTTTCAAGGAAATATTGTGTTGATGATGGTGGTTCATGCCACTTAGGTTTCAAGGATGAAAGGTTGAAACATGGTCAATCATTTCCTAGAGATGGTAATGGTAATTTTTCTGTTAGCAGGCAGAATTGGAACATGAAATTTAAGGATGCTACCTCTACTGCTCAAGAAGCGGCTGAGTTTGCAGAACATGCAAGCCTAGCTGCCAGAGCTGTTGTAGAACTTTCTAGGCAATATTGTGTGGATGATGGTGGTTCATGCCACTTAGGTTTCAAGGATGAAAGGTTGGAACATGGGCAATCATTTCCTGGAGATGGTAATGGTAATTGTTTTGTTGGCAGGCAGAATTGGAACATGAAATTTAAGGATTCTAACTCTGTTGCTCAAGCAGCGGTTGAGTTTGCAGAACATGCAAGCCTAGCTGCCAGAGTTGTTGTAGAACTTTCAATGCAATATTGTGTTGATGATGGTGGATCATGCCACTTAGGTTTCAAGGATGAAAGGTTGGAACGTGGGCATTCATTTCCTGGAGATGGTAATGGTAATTTTTCTGTTAGCAAGTAGAATTAGAACATGAAATTTAAGGATGCTACCTCTGCTGATCAAGCAGCGGCTGAGTTTGTAGAACATTCAAGCCTAGCTGCCAGAGCTGTTGTAGATCTTTCAAGCCAATATTGTGTTGATGATAGTTGTTCATGTCACTTAGGTTTCAAGGATGAAAGGTTGGAACATGGGCAATCATTTCCTGGAGATGGTAATGGTAATTTTTCTATTGGCAAGTAGAATTGGAACATGAAATTTAAGAATGCTACCTCTGCTGCTCAAGCAGCAGCTGAGTTTGCAGAACATGCAAGCATAGCTGCCAGAGCTGTTATAGAGCTTTCAAGGCAATATTTTGTTGATGATGGTGGTTCATGCCACTTAGGTTTCAAGGATGAAATATTGGAACATGGGCAATCATTTCCTAGAGATGGTAATGGTAATTTTTCTGTTGGTAGGCAGAATTGGAACATGAAATTTAAGGATGCTACCTCTACTGCTCAAGCAGCGGCTGAGTTTGCAGAACATGCAAGCCTAGCTGCCAGAGCTGTTGTAGAACTTTCAAGGGAATATTGTGTTGTTGATAGTGGTTCATGCCACTTAGGTTTCAAGGATGAAAGGTTGGAACGTGGGCATTCATTTCCTGGAGATGGTAATGGAAATTTTTCTGTTAGCAGGTAGAATTGGAACATGAAATTTAAGGATGCTACCTCTGCTGCTCAAGCAGCAGCTGAGTTTGCAGAACATGCAAGCCTAGCTGCCAGAGCTGTTGTAGAACTTTCAAGGAAATATTGTGTTGATGATGGTGGTTCATGCCACTTAGGTTTCAAGGATGAAAGGTTGAAACATAGTCAATCATTTCCTAGAGATGGTAATGGTAATTTTTCTGTTAGCAGGCAGAATTGGAACATGAAATTTAAGGATGCTACCTCTGCTGCTCAAGAAGCGGGTGAGTTTGTAGAACATGCAAGCCTAGCTGCCAGAGCTGTTGTAGAACTTTCTAGGCAATATTGTGTGGATGATGGTGGTTCATGCCACTTAGGTTTCAAGGATGAAAGGTTGGAACATGGGCAATCATTTCCTAGAGATAGTAATGGTAATTGTTTTGTTGGCAGGCAGAATTGGAACATGAAATTTAAGGATTCTAACTCTGTTGCTCAAGTAGCGGTTGAGTTTGCAGAACATGCAAGCCTAGCTACCAGAGTTGTTGTAGAACTTTCAATGCAATATTGTGTTGATGATGGTGGATCATGCCACTTAGGTTTCAAGGATGAAAGGTTGGAACGTGGGCATTCATTTCCTGGAGATGGTAATGGTAATTTTTCTGTTAGCAGGTAGAATTGGAACATGAAATTTAAGGATGCTACCTCTGCTGCTCAAGCAGCGACTGAGTTTGTAGAACATGCAAGCCTAGCTGCTAGAGCTGTTGTAGATCTTTCAAGGCAATATTGTGTTGATGATGGTTGTTCATGTCACTTAGGTTTCAAGGATGAAAGGTTGGAACATGGGCAATCATTTCCTGGAGATGGTAATGGTAATTTTTCTATTGGCAGGTAGAATTGGAACATGAAATTTAAGAATGCTACCTCTGCTGCTCAAGCAGCAGCTGAGTTTGCAGAACATGCAAGCATAGCTGCCAGAGCTGTTGTAGAACTTTCAAGGCAATATTTTTGTTGATGATGGTGGTTCATGCCACTTAGGTTTCAAGGATGAAATATTGGAACATGGGCAATCATTTCCTAGAGATGGTAATGGTAATTTTTTTGTTGGTAGGCAGAATTGGAACATGAAATTTAAGGATGCTACCTCTACTGCTCAAGCAGCGGCTGAGTTTGCAGAACATGCAAGCCTCGCTGCCAGAGCTGTTGTAGAACTTTAAAGGCAATATTGTGTTGATAATGGTGGTTCATGCCACTTAGGTTTCAAGGATGAAAGGTTGGAACATGGGCAATCATTTCCTGGAGATGGTAATGGTAATTTTTCTATGGGCAGGCAGAATTGGAACATGAAATTTAAGATTGCTACCTTTGCTGCTCAAGCAACAGCTGATTTTTCAGAACATGCAAGCATAGCTGCCAGAGCTGTTGTAGAACTTTCAAGGCAATATTTTGTTGATGATGGTGGTTCATGCAACTAAGGTTTCAAGGATGAAATATTGGAACATGGGCAATCATTTCCTAGAGATGGTAATGGTAATTTTTCTGTTGGCAGGCAGAATTGGAACATGAAATTTAAGGATGCTACCTCTACTTCTCAAGCAGCGGCTAAGTTTGCAGAACATGCAAGCCTAGCTGCCAGAGTTGTTGTAGAACTTTTAAGGCAATATTGTGTTGTTGATGGTGCATCATGCCACTTAGGTTTCAAGGATGAAAGATTGGAACGTGGGCATTCATTTCCTGGAGATGGTAATGGTAATTTTTCTGTTAGCAGGTAGAATTGGAACATGAAATTTAAGGATGCTACCTCTGCTGCTCAAGCAGCGGCTGAGTTTTCAGAACATGCTAGCCTAGCTGCCAGATCTGTTGTAGAACTTTCAAGGAAATATTGTGTTGATGATGGTGGTTCATGCCACTTAGGTTTCAAGGATGAAAGGTTGGAACATGGGCAATCATTTCCTAGAGATGGTAATGGTAATTTTTCTGTTGGTAGGCAGAATTGGAACATGAAATTTAAGGATGCTACCTCTGCTGCTCAAGCAGCGGCTGAGTTTGCAGAACATGTAAGCCTAGCTGCCAGAGCTGTTGTAGAACTTTCTAGGCAATATTGTGTTGATGATGGTGGTTCATGCCACTTAGGTTTCAAGGATGAAAGGTTGGAACATGGGCAATCATTTCCTTGAGATGGTAATGGTAATTTTTCTGTTGGCAGGCAGAATTGGAACATGAAATTTAAGGATGCTAACTCTGCTACTCAAGCGGCGGCTGAGTTTGCAGAACATGCAAGCCTCGCTGCCAGAGCTGTTGTAGAACTTTAAAGGCAATATTGTGTTGATAATGGTGGTTCATGCCACTTTGGTTTAAAGGATGAAAGGTTGGAACATGGGCAATCATTTCCTTGAGATGGTAATGGTAATTTTTCTGTTGGCAGGCAGAATTGGAACATGAAATTTAAGAATGCTACCTCTGCTGCTCAAGTAGCAGCTGAGTTTGCAGAACATGCAAGCATATCTGCCAGAGTTGTTGTAGAACTTTCAATGCAATATTGTTTTGATGATGGTGGATCATGCCACTTAGGTTTCAAGGATGAAAGGTTGGAACGTGGGCATTCATTTCCTGAAGATGGTAATGGTAATTTTTCTGTTAGCAGGTAGAATTGAAACATGAAATTTAAGGATGCTACCTCTGCTGCTCAAGCAGCGGCTGAGTTTGTAGAACATGCAAGCCCAGCTACCAGAGCTGTTGTAGAACTTTCAAGGCAATATTGTGTTGATGATGGTGGTTCATGCCACTTAGGTTTCAAGGAAGAAAGGTTGGAACATGGGCAATCATTTCCTAGAGATGGTAATGGTAATTTTTCTGTTGGTAGGCAGAACTGGAACATGAAATTTAAGGATGCTAACTCTGCTGCTCAAGTAGCGGCTGAGTTTGCAGAACATGCAAGCCTCGCTGCAGAGCTGTTGTAGAACTTTCAAGGCAATATTATGTTGATGATGGTGGTTCATGCCACTTAGGTTTCAAGGATGAAAGGTTGGAACATGGGCAATCATTTCCTGGAGATGGTAATGGTAATTTTTCTATTGGCTGGCAGAATTGGAACATGAAATTTATGGATGCTACCTCTACTGCTCAAGCAACGGCTGAGTTTGCAGAACATGCAAGCGTAGCTGCCAGAGCAGTTGCAGAACTTTCAAGGCAATATTGTGTTGATGATGGTGGTTCATGCCACTTAGGTTTCAAGGATGAAAGGTTGGAACTTGGGCAATCATTTCCTAGAGATGGTAATGGTAAATTTTCTGTTAGCAGGTAGAATTAGAACATGAAATTTAAGGATGCTACCTCTGCTGCTCAAGCAGCGGTTGAGTTTGCAGAATATGTAAGCCTAGCTGCCAGAGCTATTGTAGAACTTTTTAGGCAATATTTTGTTGATGATGGTGGTTCATGCCACTTAGGTTTCAAGGATGCAAGGTTGGAACATGGGCAATCATTTCCGAGAGATGGTAATGGTAATTTTTCTGTTGGCAGGCAGAATTGTAACATGAAATTTAAGGATACTAACTCTGCTGCTCAAGCAGCGGCTGAGTTTGCAGAATATGCAAGCCTAGCTGCCAGAACTATTGTAGAACTTTCAAGGCAATATTTTGTTGATGATGGTGGTTCATGCGACTTAGGTTTAAAGGATGAAAGGTTAGAACATGGGCAATCATTTCCTTGAGATGGTAATGGTAATTTTTCTATTGGCAGGCAGAATTGGAACATGAAATTTAAGGATGCTACCTCTGCTGCTCAAGCAGCGGCTAAGTTTGCAGAACATGCAAGCCTAGCTGCCAGAGCTGTTGTAGAACTTTCAAGGCAATATTGTGTTGATGATGGTGGATCATGCCACTTAGGTTTCAAGGATGAAAGGTTGGAACATGGGCAATCATTTCCTAGAGATAGTGATGGTAATTTTTTTGTTGGCAGGCAGAATTGGAACATGAAATTTAAGGATTCTAACTCTATTGCTCAAGCAGCGGCTGAGTTTGCAGAACATGCAAGCCTAGCTGCCATAGCTGTTCTAGAAATTTCAAGGCAATATTTTGTTGATGATGGTGGTTCATGCCACTTAGGTTTAAAGGATGAAAGGTTGGAACATGGGCAATCATTTCCTTGAGATGGTAATGGTAATTTTTTTTTTGGCAGGCAGAATTGGAACATGAAATTTAAGGATGCTAACTCTGCTGCTCAAGCAGCGGCTAAGTTTGCAGAACATGCAAGCCTAGCTGCCAGAGTTATTGTAGAACTTTCAATGCAATATTGTGTTGATGATGGTGGATTATGCCACTTAGGTTTCAAGTATGAAAGGTTGGAACGTGGGCATTCATTTCTTGGAGATGGTAATGGTAATTGTTCTGTTAGCAGGTAGAATTGGAACATAAAACTTAAGGATGCTACCTCTGCTGCTCAAGCAGCGGCTGAGTTTTTAGAACATGCAAGCCTAGCTTCCAGAGCTGTTGTAGAAATTTAAAGGCAATATTGTGTTGATGATGGTGCTTCATGTGACTTAGGTTTCAAGGATTAAAGGTTAAATCATGGGCAATCATTTCCTGGAGATGGTAATTGTAATTTTTCTGTTGGCAGGCAGAATTGGAACATAAAATTTATGGATGCTACCTCTGCTGCCCAAGCTGCGGCTGAGTTTGTAGAACATGCAAGCCTAGCTGCCAGAGGTGTTGTAGAACTTTCAAGGCAATATTGTGTTGATGATGGTGGTTCATGCCACTTAGGTTTCAAGGATGAAAGGTTGGAACATGGGCAATCATTTCCTAGAGATGGTAATGGTAATTTTTCTGTTGGCAGGCAGACTTGGAACATGATATTTAAGGATGCTAACTTTGCTGCTCAAGCAGCGGCTGAGTTTGCAGAACATGCAAGCCTAGCTGCTAGAGCTGTTGTAGAACTTTCAAGGCAATATTTTGTTGATGATGGTGGTTCATGCCACTTAGGTTTCAAGGATGAAAGGTTGGAACATGGGCAAGCATTTCCTGGAGATTGTAATGGTAATTTTTCTATTGGCAGGCAGAATTGGAACATGAAATTTAAGGATGCTAACTCTATTGCTCAAGCAGCGATTGAGTTTGCAGAACATGCAAGCCTCACTGTCAGAGCTGTTGTAGAACTTTCAAGGCAATATTGTGTTGATGATGGTGGTTCATGCCACTTAGGTTTCAAGGATGAAAGGTTGGAACATTTGCAATCATTTCCAGGAGATGGTAATGGTAATTTTTCTGTTGGCAGGCAGAACTGGAACATAAAATTAAAGGATGCTACCTCTGCTACACAAGCAGCGGCTGAGTTTGCAGAACATGCAAACCTAGCTGCCAGAGCTGTTGTATAACTTTCAAGGCAATATTGTGTTGATGATGGTGGTTCATGCCACTTAGTTTTCAAGGATGAAAGGTTAAAACATGGGCAATTATTTCCTTGAGATGGTAATGGTAATTTTTTTATTGGCAGGCGGAATTGGAACATTAAATTTAAGGATGCTACCTCTGCTGCTCAAGCAGCGGCTGAGTTTGCAGAACATGCAAGCCTAGCTGCCGGAGCTGTTGGAGAACTTTCAACGCAATATTGTGTTGATGATGGTGGTTTATGCCACTTAGGTTTCAAGGATGAAAGGTTGGAACATGGGCAATCATTTCCTGGAGATGGTAATGGTAATTTTTCTATTGGCAGGCAGAATTGGAACATAATATTTAAGGATGCTACCTCTGCTGCTCAAGCAGCGACTGAGTTTGTAGACCATGCAAGCCTAGCTGCCAGAGCTGTTGTAGAACTTTAAAGGCAATATTGTGTTGATGATGGTGGTTCATGCGACTTAGGTTTCAAGGATTAAAGGTTAGAACATGGGCAATCATTTCTTGGAGATGGTAATGGTAATTTTTCTGTTGGCAGGCAGAATTGGAACATAAAATTGAAGGATGCTACCTCTGCTGCTCAAGCAGCGGCTGAGTTTGTAGAACATGCAAGCCTAGCTTCCAGAGCTGTTGTAGAACTTTAAAGGCAATATTGTGTTGATGATGGTGGTTCATGCGACTTAGGTTTCAAGGATTAAAGGTTAAAACATGGGCAATCATTTCCTGGAGATGGTAATGGTAATTTTTCTGTTGGCAGGCAGAATTGGAACATAAAATTTATGGATGCTACCTCTGCTGCTCAAGCTGCGGCTGAGTTTGCAAAACATGCAAGCCTAGCTGCCAGAGGTGTTGTAGAACTTTCAAGGCAATATTGTGTTGATGATGGTGGTTCATGCCACTTAGGTTTCAAGGATGAAAGGTTGGAACATGGGCAATCATTTCCTAGAGATGGTAATGGTAATTTTTCTGTTGGCAGGCAGACTTGGAACATGATATTGGAGGATGCTAACTTTGCTGCTCAAGCAGCGGCTGAGTTTGCAGAACATGCAAGCCTAGCTGCTAGAGCTGTTGTAGAACTTTCAAGGCAATATTTTGTTGATGATGGTGGTTCATGCCACTTAGGTTTCAAGGATGAAAGGTTGGAACAAGGGCAATCATTTCCTGGAGATGGTAATGGTAATTTTTCTGTTGGCAGGCAGAATTGGAACATGAAATTTAAGGATGATAACTCTATTGCTCAAGCAGCGGCTGAGTTTGCAGAACATGCAAGCCTCACTGCCAGAGCTGTTGTAGAACTTTCAAGGCAATATTGTGTTGATGATAGTGGTTCATGCCACTTAGGTTTCAAGGATGAAAGGTTGGAACGTGGGCAATCATTTCCTAGAGATGGTAATGGTAATTTTTCTGTTGGCAGGCAGAATTGGAACATGAAATTTAAGGATGCTAACTATGATGCTCAAGCAGCGGCTGAATTTGCAGAACATGCAAGCCTCACTGCCAGAGCTGTTGTAGAACTTTCAAGGCAATATTGAGTTGATGATGGTGGTTCATGCCACTTAGGTTTCAAGGATGAAAGGTTGGAACATGGGAATCATTTCCTAGAGATGGTAATGGTAAATTTTCTATTGGCAGGCAGAATTGGAACATGAAATTTAAGGATGCTAACTCTGTTGCTCAAGCAGCTGTTGAGTTTGCAGAACATTCAAGCCTCACTGTCAGAGCTATTGTAGAACTTTCAAGGCAATATTGTGTTGATGATGGTGGTTCATGCCACTTTGGTTTCTAGGATGAAAGGTTGGAACATGGGTAATCATTTCCTAGAGATGGTAATGGTAATTTTTCTGTTGGCAGGCAGAATTGGAACATGAAATTTATGGATGCTACCTCTGCTGCTCAAGCAGCAGCTGAGTTTGTAGAACATGCAGGCCTAGCTGCCAGAGTTGTTGTAGAACTTTCAAGGCAATATTGAGTTGATGATGGTGGTTAATGCCACTTAGGTTTCAAGGATGAAAGGTTGGAACATGGGCAATCATTTCCTAGAGATGGTAATGGTAATTTTTCTGTTGGCAGGCAGAATTGGAACATGAAATATAAGGATGCTAACTCTGTTGCTCAAGCAGCGGCTGAGTTTGCAGAACATGCAAGCCTCACTGCCAGAGCTGTTGTAGAACTTTCAAAGCAATATTGAGTTGATGATGGTGGTTCATGCCACTTAGGTTTCAAGGATGATAGGTTGGAACATGGGCAATCATTTCCTAGAGATGGTAATGGTAAATTTTCTATTGGCAGGCAGAATTGGAACATGAAATTTAAGGATGCTAACTCTGTTGCTCAAGCAGCGGTTGAGTTTGCAGATCATTCAAGCCTCACTGTCAGAGCTATTGTAGAACTTTCAAGGCAATATTGTGTTGATGATAGTGGTTCATGACACTTAGGTTTCTAGGATGAAAGGCTGGAACATGGGTAATCATTTCCTAGAGATGGTAATGGTAATTTTTCTGTTGGCAGGCAGAATTGGAACATGAAATTTATGGATGCTACCTCTGCTGCTTAAGCAGCAGCTGAGTTTGTAGAACATGCAGGCCTAGCTGCCAGAGCTGTTGTAGAACTTTCAAGGCAATATTGAGTTGATGATGGTGGTTAATGCCACTTAGGTTTCAAGGATGAAAGGTTGGAACATGGGCAATTATTTCCTTGAGATGGTAATGGTAATTTTTCTGTTGGCAGGCAGAAATAGAACATGAAATTTAAGGATGCTACCTCTGTTGCTCAAGCAGCGGCTGAGTTTGCAGAACATACAAGCCTCACTGCCAGAGCTGTTGTAGAACTTTCAAGGCAATTTTGTGTTGATGATGGTGGTTCATGCCACTAAGGTTTCAAGGATGAAAGGTTGGAACATGGGCAATCATTTCCTAGAGATGGTAATGGTAAATATTCTGTTGGTAGGCAGAATTGGAACATGAAATTTAAGGATTCTAACTCTGTTGCTCAAGCAGCGGTTGAGTTTGCAGAACATGCAAGCCTAGCTGCCAGAGCTGTTGTAGAACTTTCAAGGCAATATTGTGTTGATGATGGTGGTTCATGCCACTTAGGTTTCAAGGATGAAAGGTTGGAAAATGGGCAATCATTTTCTGGAGATGGTAATGGTAATTTTTCTATTGGTAGGCAGAATTGGAACATGATATTTAAGGATGCTACCTTTGCTGCTCAAGCAGCAGCTGAGTTTGCAGAACATGCAGGCCTAGCTGCCAGAGCTGTTGTAGAACTTTCAAGGTAATATTGAGTTGATGATAGTGGTCCATGCCACTTAGGTTTCAAGGATGAAAGGTTGGAACATGGGCAATCATTTCCTAGAGATGTTAATGGTAATTTTCTGTTGGCAGGCAGAATTGGAACATGAAATTTAAGGATGCTAACTCTGTTGCTCAAGCAGCGGCTGAGTTTGCAGAACATGCAAGCCTCGCTTCCAAAGCTGTTGTAGAACTTTCAAGGCAATATTGTGTTGATGATGGTGGTTCATGCCACTTAGATTTTAAGGATAAAAGGTTGGAACATGGGCAATCAATTCATATAGATGGTAATGGTAATTTTTCTGTTGGCAGGCAGAATTGGAACATGAAATTTAAGGATGCTACCTCTGCTACTCAAGCAGCGGCTGAGTTTGTAGAACATGCAGGCCTAGCTGCCAGAGCTGTTGTAGAACTTTCAAGGCAATATTGTGTTGATGATGGTGGTTCATGCCACTTAGGTTTCAAGGATGAAAGGTTGGAACATGGGCAATCATTTCCTTGAGATGGTAATGGTAATTTTTCTTTTGGCAGGCAGAAATGGAACATAAAATTTATGGATGCTACCTCTGCTGCTCAAGCAGCGGCTGAGTTTGCAGAACATGCAAGCCTTACTGCCAGAGCTGTTGTAGAACTTTCAAGGCAATGTTGTGTTGATGATGGTGGTTCATGCCACTTAGGTTTCAAGGATGAAAGGTTGGAACATGGGCAATCATTTCCTAGAGATGGTAATGGTAAATTTTCTGTTGGTAGGCAGAATTGGAACATGAAATTTAAGGATGCTAACTCTGTTGCTCAAGCAGCAGGTGAGTTTGAAGAACATGCAAGCCTCACTGCCAGAGCTGTTGTAGAACTTTCAAGGCAATATTGTGTTGATGATGGTGGTTCATGCCACTTAGGTTTCTAGGATGAAAGGTTGGAACATGGGTAATCATTTCCTAGAGATGGTAATGGTAATTTTTCTGTTGGCAGCCAGAATTGGAACATGAAATTTAAGGATGCTACCTCTGCTGCTCAAGCAGCGGCTGAGTTTGCAGAGCATGTAGGCCTAGCTACCAGAGCTGTTGTAGAACTTTCAAGGTAATTTTGAGTTGATGATGGTGGTTCATGCCACTTAGGTTTCAAGGATTAAAGGTTGGAACATGGACAATTATTTTCATGCGATGGTAATGGTAATTTTTCTGTTGGCAGGCAGAAATGGAACATGAAATTTAAGGATGCTACCTATGCTGCTCAAGCAGCGGCTGAGTTTGCAGAACATGCAAGCCTCGCTGCCAGAGCTGTTGTAGAACTATCATGGTAATATTGTGTTGATGATGGTGGTTCATGCCACATAGGTTTCAAGGATGAAAGGTTGGAACATGGGCAATCATTTCCTAGAGATATAAATGGTAATTTTCTGTTGGCAGGCGGAATTGGAACATGAAATTTAAGGATGCTAACTCTGTTGCTCAAGCAGCGGCTGAGTTTGCAGAACATGCAAGCCTCGCTTCCAAAGCTGTTGTAGAACTTTCAAGGCAATATTGTGTTGATGATGGTGGTTCATGCCACTTAGGTTTCAAGGATGAAAGGTTGGAACATGGGCAATCATTTCCTAGAGATGGTAATGGTAAATTTTCTGTTGGTAGGCAGAATTGGAACATGAAATTTAAGGATGCTAACTCTGTTGCTCAAGCAGCGGCTGAGTTTGCAGAACATGCAAGCCTCACTGCCAGAGCTGTTGTAGAACTTTCAAGGCAATATTGTGTTGATGATGGTGGTTCATGCCACTTAGGTTTCTAGGATGAAAGGTTGGAACATGGGTAATCATTTCCTAGAGATGGTAATGGTAATTTTTCTGTTGGCAGGCAGAATTGGAACATGAAATTTAAGGATGCTACCTCTGCTGCTCAAGCAGCGGCTGAGTTTGCAACATGTAGGCCTAGCTGCCAGAGCTGTTGTAGAACTTTCAAGGCAATATTGAGTTGATGATGGTGGTTCATGCCACTTAGGTTTCAAGGATGAAAGGTTGGAACATGGGCAATCATTTTCTTGAGATGGTAATGGTAATTTTTCTGTTGGCAGGCAGAAATGGAACATGAAATTTAAGGATGCTAACTCTGTTGCTCAAGCAGCGGCTGAGTTTGAAGAACATGCAAGCCCAGCTGCCAGAGCTGTTGTAGAACTTTAAAGGCAATATTGTGTTGATGATGGTGGTTCATGCCATTTAGGTTTCAAGGATGAAAGGTTGGAACATGGGCAATCATTTCCTAGAGCTGGTAATGGTAAATTTTCTGTTGGTAGGCAGAATTGGAACATGAAATTTAAGGATGCTAACTTTGTTGCTCAAGCAGCGGCTGAGTTTGCAGAACATGCAAGCCTCACTGCCAGAGCTGTTGTAGAACTTTCAAGGCAATATTGTGTTGATGATGGTGGTTCATGCCACTTAGGTTTCTAGGATGAAAGGTTGGAACATGGGTAATCATTTCCTAGAGATGGTAATGGTAATTTTTCTGTTGGCAGGCAGAATTGGAACATGAAATTTAAGGATGCTACCTCTGCTGCTCAAGCAGCGGCTGAGTTTGCAACATGTAGGCCTAGCTGCCAGAGCTGTTGTAGAACTTTCAAGGCAATATTGAGTTGATGATGGTGGTTCATGCCACTTAGGTTTCAAGGATGAAAGGTTGGAACATGGGCAATCATTTCCTTGAGATGGTAATGGTAATTTTTCTATTGGCAGGCAGAAATGGAACATGAAATTTAAGGATGCTAACTCTGTTGCTCAAGCAGCGGCTGAGTTTGTAGAACATGCAAGCCTTACTGCCAGCGCTGTTGTAGAACTTTCAAGGTAATATTGTGTTGATGATGGTGGTTCATGCCACTTAGGTTTCAAGGATGAAAGGTTGGAACATGGGCAATCATTTCCTAGAGATGGTAATGGTAAATTTTCTGTTGGCAGGCAGAATTGGAACATGAAATTTAAGGATGCTAACTTTGTTGCTCAAGCAGCGGCTGAGTTTGCAGAACATGCAAGCCTCACTGCCAGAGCTGTTGTAGAACTTTCAAGGCAATATTGTGTTGATGATGGTGGTTCATGCCACTTAGGTTTCTAGGATGAAAGGTTGGAACATGGGTAATCATTTCCTAGAGATGGTAATGGTAATTTTTCTGTTGGCAGGCAGAATTGGAACATGAAATTTAAGGATGCTACCTCTGCTGCTCAAGCAGCGGCTGAGTTTGCAACATGTAGGCCTAGCTGCCAGAGCTGTTGTAGAACTTTCATGGCAATATTGTGTTGATGATGGTGGTTCATGCCACATAGGTTTCAAGGATGAAAGGTTGGAACATGGGCAATCATTTCCTAGAGATGTTAATGGTAATTTGTCTGTTGGCAGACAGAATTGGAACATGAAATTTAAGGATGCTAACTCTGTTGCTCAAGCAGTGGCTGAGTTTGCAGAACATGCAAGATGATGGTGGTTTATGCCACTTAGGTTTCAAGGATTAATGGTTGGAACATGGGCAATCATTTCCTAGAGATGTTAATGGTAATTTTCTGTTGGCAGGCAGAATTGGAACATGAAATTTAAGGATGCTAACTCTGTTGCTCAAGCAGCGGCTAAGTTTGCAGAACATGCAAGCTTCGCTTCCTAAGCTGTTGAAGAACATTCAAGGAATTATTGTGTTGATAATGGTGGTTCATGCCACTTAGGTTTCAAGGATGAAAGGTTGGAACATGGGCAATCATTTCATATTGATAGTAATGGTAATTTTTCTGTTGGCAGGCATAATTGGAACATGAAATTTAAGGATGCTACCTCTGCTGCTCAAGCAGCGGCTGAGTTTGCAGAACATGCAGGCCTAGCTGCCAGAGCTGTTGTAGAACTTTCAAGGCAATATTGAGTTGATGATGGTGGTTCATGCCACTTAGGTTTCAAGGATGAAAGGTTGGAACATGGGCAATCATTTCCTTGAGACGGTAATGGTAATTTTTCTGTTGGCAGGCAGAAATGGAACATGAAATTTAAGGATGCTACCTATTCTGCTTAAGCAGCGGCTGAGTTTGCAGAACATGCAAGCCTCGCTGCCAAAGCTGTTGTAGAACTTTCATGGCAATATTGTGTTGATGATGGTGGTTCATGCCACATAGGTTTCAAGGATGAAAGGTTGGAACAAGGGCAATCATTTCCTAGAGATGTTAATGGTAATTTGTCTGTTGGCAGGCAGAATTGGAACATGAAATTTAAGGATGCTACCTCTGCTGCTCAAGCAGCGGCTGAGTTTGCAGAACATGCATGCCTAGCTGCCAAAGCTGTTGCAGAACTTTCAAGGCAATATTGGGTTGATGATGGTGGTTCATGCCGCTTAGGTTTCTAGGATGAAAGGTTGGAACATGGGCAATCATTTCCTAGAGATGGTAATGGTAATTTTTCTGTTGGCAGGCAGAATTGGAACATGAAATTTAAGGATGCTACCTCTGCTGCTCAAGCAGCGGCTGAGTTTGCAGAACATGCAAGATGATGGTGGTTTATGCCACTTAGGTTTCAAGGATTAATGGTTGGAACATGGGCAATCATTTCCTAGAGATGTTAATGGTAATTTTCTGTTGGCAGGCAGAATTGGAACATGAAATTTAAGGATGCTAACTCTGTTGCTCAAGCAGCGGCTAAGTTTGCAGAACATGCAAGCCTCGCTTCCTAAGCTGTTGAAGAACATTCAAGGCAATATTGTGTTGATAATGGTGGTTCATGCCACTTAGGTTTCAAGGATGAAAGGTTGGAACATGGGCAATCATTTCATATTGATAGTAATGGTAATTTTTCTGTTG
Organism: Nicotiana tomentosiformis; assembly: GCF_000390325.3. Classification (NCBI taxonomy): domain Eukaryota; kingdom Viridiplantae; phylum Streptophyta; class Magnoliopsida; order Solanales; family Solanaceae; genus Nicotiana; species Nicotiana tomentosiformis. Next base: position 119,263 of record NW_027174632.1, read on the forward strand.
GCAGGCATAATTGGAACATGAAATTTAAGGATGCTACCTCTGCTGCTCAAGCAGCGGCTGAGTTTGCAGAACATGCAGGCCTAGCTGCCAGAGCTGTTGTAGAACTTTCAAGGCAATATTGAGTTGATGATGGTGGTTCATGCCACTTAGGTTTCAAGGATGAAAGGTTGGAACATGGGCAATCATTTCCTTGAGACGGTAATGGTAATTTTTCTGTTGGCAGGCAGAAATGGAACATGAAATTTAAGGATGCTACCTATGCTGCTTAAGCAGCGGCTGAGTTTGCAGAACATGCAAGCCTCGCTGCCAGAGCTGTTGTAGAACTTTCATGGCAATATTGTGTTGATGATGGTGGTTCATGCCACATAGGTTTCAAGGATGAAAGGTTGGAACAAGGGCAATCATTTCCTAGAGATGTTAATGGTAATTTGTCTGTTGGCAGGCAGAATTGGAACATGAAATTTAAGGATGCTAATTCTGTTGCTCAAGCAGCGGCTGAGTTTGCAGAACATGCATGCCTAGCTGCCAGAGCTGTTGCAGAACTTTCAAGGCAATATTGTGTTGATGATGGTGGTTCATGCCGCTTAGGTTTCTAGGATGAAAGGTTGGAACATGGGCAATCATTTCCTAGAGATGGTAATGGTAATTTTTCTGTTGGCAGGCAGAATTGGAAAATGAAATTTAAGGATGCTACCTCTGCTGCTCAAGCAGTGGCTGAGTTTGCAGAACATGCAAGATGATGGTGGTTTATGCCACTTAGGTTTCAAGGATTAATGGTTGGAACATGGGCAATCATTTCCTAGAGATGTTAATGGTAATTTTCTGTTGGCAGGCAGAATTGGAACATGAAATTTAAGGATGCTAACTCTGTTGCTCAAGCAGCGGCTAAGTTTGCAGAACATGCAAGCCTCGCTTCCTAAGCTGTTGTAGAACATTCAAGGCAATATTGTGTTGATAATGGTGGTTCATGCCACTTAGGTTTCAAGGATGAAAGGTTGGAACATGGGCAATCATTTCCTTGAGATGGTAATGGTAATTTTTCTGTTGGCAGGCAGAAATGGAACATGAAATTTAAGGATGCTACCTCTGCTGCTCAAGCAGCGGCTGAGTTTGCAGAACATGCAGGCCTAGCTGCCAGAGCTGTTGTAGAACTTTCAAGGCAATATTGAGTTGATGATGGTGGTTCATGCCACTTAGGTTTCAAGGATGAAAGGTTGGAACATGGGCAATCATTTCCTTGAGATGGTAATGGTAATTTTTCTGTTGGCAGGCAGAAATGGAACATGAAATTTAAGGATGCTACCTATGCTGCTTAAGCAGCGGCTGAGTTTGCAGAACATGCAAGCCTCGCTGCCAGAGCTGTTGTAGAACTTTCATGGCAATATTGTGTTGATGATGGTGGTTCATGCCACATAGGTTTCAAGGATGAAAGGTTGGAACAAGGGCAATCATTTCCTAGAGATGTTAATGGTAATTTGTCTGTTGGCAGGCAGAATTGGAACATGAAATTTAAGGATGCTAATTCTGTTGCTCAAGCAGCGGCTGAGTTTGCAGAACATGCAAGCCTCACTGCCAGAGCTGTTGTAGATTTACAAGGCAATATTGTGTTGATGATGGTGGTTCATGCCACTTAGGTTTCTAGGATGAAAGGTTGGAACATGGGCAATCATTTCCTAGAGATGGTAATGGTAATTTTTCTGTTGGCAGGCAGAATTGGAACATGAAATTTAAGGATGCTACCTCTGCTGCTCAAGCAGCGGCTGAGTTTGCAGAACATGCAGGCCTAGCTGCCAGAGCTGTTGCAGAACTTTCAAGGCAATAATGGGTTGATGATGGTGGTTCATGCCGCTTAGGTTTCTAGGATGAAAGGTTGGTACATGAGCAATCATTTCCTAGAGATGTTAATGGTAATTTGTCTGTTGGCAGGCAGAATTGGAACATGAAATTTAAGGATGCTACCTCTGCTGCTCAAGCAGCGGCTGAGTTTGCAGAACATGCAGGCCTAGCTGCCAGAGCTGTTGTAGAACTTTCAAGGCAATATTGTGTTGATGATGGTGGTTCATGCCACTTAGGTTTCTAGGATGAAAGGTTGGAACATGGGCAATCATTTCCTAGAGATGTTAATGGTAATTTGTCTGTTGGCAGGCAAAATTGGAACATGAAATTTAAGGATGCTAACTCTGTTGCTCAAGCAGCGGCTGAGTTTGCAGAACATGCAAGCCTCGCTGCCAGAGCTATTGTAGAACTTTCAAGGCAATATTATGTTGATGATGGTGGTTCATGCCACTTAGGTTTCTTGGATGAAAGGTTGTAACATGGGCAATCATTTCCTAGAGATGGTAATGGTAAATTTTTCTGTTGGCAGGCTGAATTGGAACATGAAATTTAAGGATGCTACCTATGCTGCTTAAGCAGCGGCTGAGTTTGCAGAACATGCAAGCCTCGCTGCCAGAGCTGTTGTAGAACTTTCATGGCAATATTGTGTTGATGATGGTGGTTCATGCCACATAGGTTTCAAGGATGAAAGGTTGGAACAAGGGCAATCATTTCCTAGAGATGTTAATGGTAATTTGTCTGTTGGCAGGCAGAATTGGAACATGAAATTTAAGGATGCTACCTCTGCTGCTCAAGCAGCGGCTGAGTTTGCAGAACATGCATGCCTAGCTGCCAAAGCTGTTGCAGAACTTTCAAGGCAATATTGGGTTGATGATGGTGGTTCATGCCGCTTAGGTTTCTAGGATGAAAGGTTGGAACATGGGCAATCATTTCCTAGAGATGGTAATGGTAATTTTTCTGTTGGCAGGCAGAATTGGAACATGAAATTTAAGGATGCTACCTCTGCTGCTCAAGCAGTGGCTGAGTTTGCAGAACATGCAAGATGATGGTGGTTTATGCCACTTAGGTTTCAAGGATTAATGGTTGGAACATGGGCAATCATTTCCTAGAGATGTTAATGGTAATTTTCTGTTGGCAGGCAGAATTGGAACATGAAATTTAAGGATGCTAACTCTGTTGCTCAAGCAGCGGCTAAGTTTGCAGAACATGCAAGCCTCGCTTCCTAAGCTGTTGAAGAACATTCAAGGCAATATTGTGTTGATAATGGTGGTTCATGCCACTTAGGTTTCAAGGATGAAAGGTTGGAACATGGGCAATCATTTCATATTGATAGTAATGGTAATTTTTCTGTTGGCAGGCATAATTGGAATATGAAATTTAAGGATGCTACCTCTGCTGCTCAAGCAGCGGCTGAGTTTGCAGAACATGCAGGCCTAGCTGCCAGAGCTGTTGTAGAACTTTCAAGGCAATATTGAGTTGATGATGGTGGTTCATGCCACTTAGGTTTCAAGGATGAAAGGTTGGAACATGGGCAATCATTTCCTTGAGATGGTAATGGTAATTTTTCTATTGGCAGGCAGAAATGGAACATGAAATTTAAGGATGCTACCTATGCTGCTTAAGCAGCGGCTGAGTTTGCAGAACATGCAAGCCTCGCTGCCAGAGCTGTTGTAGAACTTTCATGGCAATATTGTGTTGATGATGGTGGTTCATGCCACATAGGTTTCAAGGATGAAAGGTTGGAACAAGGGCAATCATTTCCTAGAGATGTTAATGGTAATTTGTCTGTTGGCAGGCAGAATTGGAACATGAAATTTAAGGATGCTAATTCTGTTGCTCAAGCAGCGGCTGAGTTTGCAGAACATGCAAGCCTCACTGCCAGAGCTGTTGTAGATTTACAAGGCAATATTGTGTTGATGATGGTGGTTCATGCCACTTAGGTTTCTAGGATGAAAGGTTGTAACATGGGCAATCATTTCCTAGAGATGGTAATGGTAAATTTTTCTGTTGGCAGGCAGAATTGGAACATGAAATTTAAGGATGCTACCTCTGCTGCTCAAGCAGCGGCTGAGTTTGCAGAACATGCAGGCCTAGCTGCCAGAGCTGTTGTAGAACTTTCAAGGCAATATTGAGTTGATGATGGTGGTTCATGCCACTTAGGTTTCAAGGATGAAAGGTTGGAACATGGGCAATCATTTCCTTGAGATGGTAATGGTAATTTTTCTATTGGCAGGCAGAAATGGAACATGAAATTTAAGGATGCTACCTATGCTGCTTAAGCAGCGGCTGAGTTTGCAGAACATGCAAGCCTCGCTGCCAGAGCTGTTGTAGAACTTTCATGGCAATATTGTGTTGATGATGGTGGTTCATGCCACATAGGTTTCAAGGATGAAAGGTTGGAACAAGGGCAATCATTTCCTAGAGATGTTAATGGTAATTTGTCTGTTGGCAGGCAAAATTGGAACATGAAATTTAAGGATGCTAACTCTGTTGCTCAAGCAGCGGCTGAGTTTGCAGAACATGCAAGCCTCACTGCCAGAGCTATTGTAGAACTTTCAAGGCAATATTATGTTGATGATGGTGGTTCATGCCACTTAGGTTTCTTGGATGAAAGGTTGTAACATGGGCAATCATTTCCTAGAGATGGTAATGGTAAATTTTTCTGTTGGCAGGCAGAATTGGAACATGAAATTTAAGGATGCTACCTATGCTGCTTAAGCAGCGGCTGAGTTTGCAGAACATGCAAGCCTCGCTGCCAGAGCTGTTGTAGAACTTTCATGGCAATATTGTGTTGATGATGGTGGTTCATGCCACATAGGTTTCAAGGATGAAAGGTTGGAACAAGGGCAATCATTTCCTAGAGATGTTAATGGTAATTTGTCTGTTGGCAGGCAGAATTGGAACATGAAATTTAAGGATGCTAACTCTGTTGCTCAAGCAGCGGCTAAGTTTGCAGAACATGCAAGCCTCGCTTCCTAAGCTGTTGAAGAACATTCAAGGCAATATTGTGTTGATAATGGTGGTTCATGCCACTTAGGTTTCAAGGATGAAAGGTTGGAACATGGGCAATCATTTCATATTGATAGTAATGGTAATTTTTCTGTTGGTAGGCATAATTGGAACATGAAATTTAAGGATGCTACCTCTGCTGCTCAAGCAGCGGCTGAGTTTGCAGAACATGCAGGCCTAGCTGCCAGAGCTGTTGTAGAACTTTCAAGGCAATATTGAGTTGATGATGGTGGTTCATGCCACTTAGGTTTCAAGGATGAAAGGTTGGAACATGGGCAATCATTTCCTTGAGATGGTAATGGTAATTTTTCTGTTGGCAGGCAGAAATGGAACATGAAATTTAAGGATGCTACCTATGCTGCTTAAGCAGCGGCTGAGTTTGCAGAACATGCAAGCCTCGCTGCCAGAGCTGTTGTAGAACTTTCATGGCAATATTGTGTTGATGATGGTGGTTCATGCCACATAGGTTTCAAGGATGAAAGGTTGGAACAAGGGCAATCATTTCCTAGAGATGTTAATGGTAATTTGTCTGTTGGCAGGCAGAATTGGAACATGAAATTTAAGGATGCTAATTCTGTTGCTCAAGCAGCGGCTGAGTTTGCAGAACATGCAAGCCTCACTGCCAGAGCTGTTGTAGATTTACAAGGCAATATTGTGTTGATGATGGTGGTTCATGCCACTTAGGTTTCTAGGATGAAAGGTTGGAACATGGGCAATCATTTCCTAGAGATGGTAATGGTAATTTTTCTGTTGGCAGGCAGAATTGGAACATGAAATTTAAGGATGCTACCTCTACTGCTCAAGCAGCGGCTGAGTTTGCAGAACATGCAGGCCTAGCTGCCAGAGCTGTTGCAGAACTTTCAAGGCAATAATGGGTTGATGATGGTGGTTCATGCCGCTTAGGTTTCTAGGATGAAAGGTTGGAACATGAGCAATCATTTCCTAGAGATGTTAATGGTAATTTGTCTGTTGGCAGGCAGAATTGGAACATGAAATTTAAGGATGCTACCTCTGCTGCTCAAGCAGCGGCTGAGTTTGCAGAACATGCAGGCCTAGCTGCCAGAGCTGTTGTAGAACTTTCAAGGCAATATTGTGTTGATGATGGTGGTTCATGCCACTTAGGTTTCTAGGATGAAAGGTTGGAACATGGGCAATCATTTCCTAGAGATGTTAATGGTAATTTGTCTGTTGGCAGGCAAAATTGGAACATGAAATTTAAGGATGCTAACTCTGTTGCTCAAGCAGCGGCTGAGTTTGCAGAACATGCAAGCCTCGCTGCCAGAGCTGTTGTAGAACTTTCATGGCAATATTGTGTTGATGATGGTGGTTCATGCCACATAGGTTTCAAGGATGAAAGGTTGGAACAAGGGCAATCATTTCCTAGAGATGTTAATGGTAATTTGTCTGTTGGCAGGCAGAATTGGAACATGAAATTTAAGGATGCTAACTCTGTTGCTCAAGCAGCGGCTAAGTTTGCAGAACATGCAAGCCTCGCTTCCTAAGCTGTTGAAGAACATTCAAGGCAATATTGTGTTGATAATGGTGGTTCATGCCACTTAGGTTTCAAGGATGAAAGGTTGGAACATGGGCAATCATTTCATATTGATAGTAATGGTAATTTTTCTGTTGGTAGGCATAATTGGAACATGAAATTTAAGGATGCTACCTCTGCTGCTCAAGCAGCGGCTGAGTTTGCAGAACATGCAGGCCTAGCTGCCAGAGCTGTTGTAGAACTTTCAAGGCAATATTGAGTTGATGATGGTGGTTCATGCCACTTAGGTTTCAAGGATGAAAGGTTGGAACATGGGCAATCATTTCCTTGAGATGGTAATGGTAATTTTTCTGTTGGCAGGCAGAAATGGAACATGAAATTTAAGGATGCTACCTATGCTGCTTAAGCAGCGGCTGGGTTTGCAGAACATGCAAGCCTCGCTGCCAGAGCTGTTGTAGAACTTTCATGGCAATATTGTGTTGATGATGGTGGTTCATGCCACATAGGTTTCAAGGATGAAAGGTTGGAACAAGGGCAATCATTTCCTAGAGATGGTAATGGTAATTTGTCTGTTGGCAGGCAGAATTGGAACATGAAATTTAAGGATGCTAATTCTGTTGCTCAAGCAGCGGCTGAGTTTGCAGAACATGCAAGCCTCACTGCCAGAGCTGTTGTAGATTTACAAGGCAATATTGTGTTGATGATGGTGGTTCATGCCACTTAGGTTTCTAGGATGAAAGGTTGGAACATGGGCAATCATTTCCTAGAGATGGTAATGGTAATTTTTCTGTTGGCAGGCAGAATTGGAACATGAAATTTAAGGATGCTACCTCTACTGCTCAAGCAGCGGCTGAGTTTGCAGAACATGCAGGCCTAGCTGCCAGAGCTGTTGCAGAACTTTCAAGGCAATAATGGGTTGATGATGGTGGTTCATGCCGCTTAGGTTTCTAGGATGAAAGGTTGGAACATGAGCAATCATTTCCTAGAGATGTTAATGGTAATTTGTCTGTTGGCAGGCAGAATTGGAACATGAAATTTAAGGATGCTACCTCTGCTGCTCAAGCAGCGGCTGAGTTTGCAGAACATGCAGGCCTAGCTGCCAGAGCTGTTGTAGAACTTTCAAGGCAATATTGTGTTGATGATGGTGGTTCATGCCACTTAGGTTTCTAGGATGAAAGGTTGGAACATGGGCAATCATTTCCTAGAGATGTTAATGGTAATTTGTCTGTTGGCAGGCAAAATTGGAACATGAAATTTAAGGATGCTAACTCTGTTGCTCAAGCAGCGGCTGAGTTTGCAGAACATGCAAGCCTCACTGCCAGAGCTATTGTAGAACTTTCAAGGCAATATTATGTTGATGATGGTGGTTCATGCCACTTAGGTTTCTTGGATGAAAGGTTGTAACATGGGCAATCATTTCCTAGAGATGGTAATGGTAAATTTTTCTGTTGGCAGGCAGAATTGGAACATGAAATTTAAGGATGCTACCTCTGCTGCTCAAAGCAGCGGCTGAGTTTGCAGAACATGCAGGCCTAGCTGCCAGAGCTGTTGTAGAACTTTCAAGGCAATATTGAGTTGATGATGGTGGTTCATGCCACTTAGGTTTCAAGGATGAAAGGTTGGAACATGGGCAATCATTTCCTTGAGATGGTAATGGTAATTTTTCTGTTGGCAGGCAGAAATGGAACATGAAATTTAAGGATGCTACCTCTGCTGCTCAAGTAGCGGCTGAGTTTGCAGAACATGTAGGCCTAGCTGCCAGAGCTGTTGTAGAACTTTCAAGGCAATATTGAGTTGATGATGGTGGTTAATGCCACTTAGGTTTCAAGGATGAAAGGTTGGAATATGGGCAATCATTTTCTTGAGATGGTAATAGTAATATTTCTCTTGGCAGGCAGAAATGGAACATGAAATTTAAGGATGCTACCTATGCTGCTCAAGTAGCAGCTGAGTTTGCAGAACATGCAAGCCTCGCTGCCAGAGCTGTTGTAGAACTTTCAAGGCAATATTGTGTTGTTGATGGTGGTTCATGCCACATAGGTTTCAAGGATGAAAGGTTGGAACATGGGCAATTATTTCCTAGAGATGGTAATGGTAATTTATCTGTTGGCAGGCAGAATTGGAACATGAAATTTAAGGATGCTAACTCTGTTGCTCAAGCAGCAGCTGAGTTTGCAGAACATGCAAGCCTCACTGCCAGAGCTGTTGTAGAACTTTCAAGGCAATATTGTGTTGATGATGGTGGTTCATGCCACTTAGGTTTCAAGGATGTAAGGTTGGAACATGGGCAATCATTTCCTGGAGATGGTAATGGTAATTTTTCTGTTGGCAGGCAGAATTGGAACATGAAATTTAAGGATGCTACCTCTGCTGCTCAAGCAGCGGCTGAGTTTGCATAACATGCAAACCTAGCTGCCAGGGTTTTTGTAGAACTTTCAAGGTAATATTGTGTTGATGATGGTGGTTCATGCCACTTAGGTTTCAAGGATGAAAGGTTGGAGCATGGGAAATCATTTCCTAGAGATGTTAATGGTAATTATTCTGTTGGTAGGTAGAATTGGAACATGAAATTTAAGGATGCTACCTCTGCTTCTCAAGGAGCTGCTGAGTTTGCAGAACATGCAAGCCTAGATGCCAGAGCTGTTGTAGAACTTTAAAGGCAATATTGTGTTGATGATGGTTGTTCATGCCACTTAGATTCAAGGATGAAAGGTTGGAACATGGGCAATCATTTCCTGGAGATGGTAATGGTAATTTTTCTATTGGCAGGCAGAATTGGAACATGAAATTTAAGGATGCTACCTCTGCTGCTCAAGCAGCGGCTGAGTTTGTATAACATGCAAACCTAGCTGCCAGAGTTGTTGTAGAACTTTCAAGGTAATATTGTGTTGATGATGGTGGTTCATGCCACTTAGGTTTCAAGGATGAAAGGTTGGAACATGGGCAATCATTTCCTTGAGATGGTAATGGTAAAGTTTTTTTTGGCAGGCAGAATTGAAACATGAAATTTAAGGATGCTACCTCTGCTGCTTCAGCAGCGGCTGAGTTTGCAGAACATGCAAGCCTAGCTGCCAGAGCTGTTGTAGAATTTTCAAGGCAATATTGTGTTGATGATGGTGGTTCATGCCACTTAGGTTTCAAGGATGAAAGGTTGGAACATTGGAAATCATTTCCTTGAGATGGTAATGGTAATTTTTCTGTTGGCAGGCAGAATTAAAACATGAAATTTAAGGATGCTACCCCTTCTGCTCAAGTAGCGGCTGAGTTTGCAGAACATGAAAGCCTAGCTGCCAGAGCTGTTGTAGAACTTTCAAGGCAATATTGTGTTGATGATGGTGGTCCATGCCACTTAGGTTTTAAGGATGAATGGTTGGAACATTGGTAATCATTTCCTAGAGATGGTAATGGTAATTTTTCTGTTGGCAGGCAGAATTGGTACATGAAATTTAAAGATGCTACCTCTGCTGCTCAAGCAGCGGCTGAGTTTGTATAACATGCAAACCTAGCTGCCAGAGTTGTTGTAGAACTTTCAAGGCAATATTGTGTTGATGATGGTGGTTCATGCCACTTAGGTTTCAAGGATGAAAGGTTGGAACATGGGCAATCATTTCCTGGAGATGGTAATGGTAATTTTTCTGTTGGCAGGTAGAATTGGAACATGAAATTTAAGGATGCTACCTCTACTGCTCAAGCAGCGGCTGAGTTTGCAGAACATGCAAGCCTAGTTGCCAGAGCTGTTGTAGAACTTTAAAGGCAATATTGTGTTGATGATGGTGGTTCATGCCACTTAGGTTTCAAGGATGAAAGGTTGGAACATGGGCAATCATTTACTGAAGATGTTAATGGTAATTTTCTGTTGGCAGGCAGAATTGGAACATTAAATTTAAGGATGCTAACTCTGTTGCTCAAGCAGCGGCCGAGTTTATAGAACATGCAAGCCTCGCTTCCAAAGCTGTTGTAGAACTTCAAAGCAATATTGTGTTGATGATGGTGGTTCATGCCACTTAGTTTTCAAGGATGAAATGTTGGAACATGAGCAATCATTTCCTGGAGATCGTAATGGTAATTGTTCTGTTCGCAGGCAGAATTGGAACATGAAATTTATGGATGCTACCTCTGCTGCTCAAGCAGCGGCTAAGTTTGCAGAACATGCAAGCCTAGCTGCCAGAGCTGTTGTAGAACTTTAAAGGCAATATTGTGTTGATGATGGTGGTTCATGCCACTTAGGTTTCAAGGATGTAAGGATGGAACATGGGCAATCATTTCCTGGAGATGGTAATGGTAATTTTTCTGTTGGCAGGCAGAATTGGAACATGAAATTTAAGGATGCTACCTCTGCTGCTCAAGCAGCGGCTGAGTTTGCATAACATGCAAACCTAGCTGCCAGAGTTTTTGTAGAACTTTCAAGGCAATATTGTGTTGATGATGGTGGTTCATGCCACTTAGGTTTCAAGGATGAAAGGTTGGAACATTGGAAATCATTTCCTTGAGATGGTAATGGTAATTTTTCTGTTGGCAGACAGAATTATAACATGAAATTTAAGGATGCTACCTCTGCTGCTAAAGTAGCGGCTGAGTTTGCAGAACATGAAAGCCTAGCTGCCAGAGGTTTTGTAGAACTTTAAAGGCAATATTGTGTTGATGATGGTGGTTCATGCCACTTAGGTTTCAAGGATGTAAGGTTGGAACATGGGCAATCATTTCCTGGAGATGGTAAAGGTAATTTTTCTGTTGGCAGGCAGAATTGGAACATGAAATTTAAGGATGCTACCTCTGCTGCTCAAGCAGCGGCTGAGTTTGCATAACATGCAAACCTAGCTGCCAGAGTTTTTGTAGAACTTTCAAGGCAATATTGTGTTGATGATGGTGGTTCATGCCACTTAGGTTTCAAGGATGAAAGGTTGGAACATAGGCAATCATTTCCTGGAGATCGTAATGGTAATTTTTCTGTTCGCAGGCAGAATTGGAACATGAAAATTATGGATGCTACCTCTGCTGCTCAAGCAGCGGCTGAGTTTGCAGAACATGCAAACCTAGCTGCCAGAGTTTTTGTAGAACTTTCAAGGCAATATTGTGTTGATGATTGTGGTTCATGCCACTTAGGTTTCAAGGATGAAAGGTTGGAACATTGGAAATCATTTCCTTGAGATGGTAATGGTAATTCTTCTATTGGCAGACAAAATCAAAACATGAAATTTAAGGATGCTACCTCTGCTGCTCAAGCAGCGACTGAGTTTGCAGAACATGCAAGCCTAGCTGCCAGAGCTGTTGTAGACCTTTAAAGGCAATATTGTGTTGATGATGGTGGTTCATGCCACTTAGGTTTCAAGGATGAAAGGTTGGAACATGGGCAATCATTTCCTTGAGATGGTAATGGTAATTTTTCTGTTGGCAGGCAGAAATGGAACATGAAATTTAAGGATGCTACCTCTGCTGCTCAAGCAGCGGCTGAGTTTGCAGAACATGCAAACCTAGCTGCCAGAGTTTTTGTAGAACTTTCAAGGCAATATTGTGTTGATGATGGTGGTTCATGCTACTTAGGTTTCAAGGATGAAAGGTTGGAACATGGGCAATCATTTCCTAGAGATGTTAATGGTAATTTATCTGTTGGCAGGCAGAATTGGAACATGAAATTTAAGGATGCTAACTCTGCTGCTCAAGGAGCGGCTGAGTTTGCAGCACATGCAAGCCTCACTGCCAGAGCTGTTGTAGAACTTTAAAGGCAATATTGTGTTGATGATGGTGGTTCATGCCACTTAGATTCAAGGATGAAAGGTTGGAACATGGGCAATCATTTCCTGGAGATGGTAATGGTAATTTTTCTATTGGCAGGCAGAATTGGTACATGAAATTTAAGGATGCTACCTCTGCTGCTCAAGCAGCGGCTGAGTTTGTATAACATGCAAACCTAGCTGCCAGAGTTGTTGTAGAACTTTCAAGGCAATATTGTGTTGATGATGGTGGTTCATGCCACTTAGGTTTCAAGGATGAAAGGTTGGAACATGGGCAATCATTTCCTGGAGATGGTAATGGTAATTTTTCTGTTGGTAGGTAGAATTGGAACATGAAATTTAAGGATGCTACCTCTGCTTCTCAAGGAGCTGCTGAGTTTGCAGAACATGCAAGCCTAGCTGCCAGAGCTGTTGTAGAACTTTAAAGGCAATATTGTGTTGATGATGGTGGTTCATGCCACTTAGATTCAAGGATGAAAGGTTAGAACATGGGCAATCATTTTCTGGAGATAGTAATGGTAATTTTTCTATTGGCAGGCAGAATTGGAACATGAAATTTAAGGATGCTGCCTCTGCTGCTCAAGCAGCGACTGAGTTTGTATAACATGCAAACCTAGCTGCCAGAGTTGTTGTAGAACTTTCAAGGTAATATTGTGTTGATGATGGTGGTTCATGCCACTTAGGTTTCAAGGATGAAAGGTTGGAACATGGGCAATCATTTCCTGGAGATGGTAATGGTAAAGTTTTTTTTGGCAAGCAGAAATGGAACATGAAATTTAAGGATGCTACCTATGCTGCTCAAGTAGCAGCTGAGTTTGCAGAACATGCAAGCCTCGCTGCCAGAGCTGTTGTAGAACTTTCAAGGCAATATTGTGTTATTGATGGTGGTTCATGCCACATAGGTTTCAAGGATGAAAGGTTGGAACATGGGTAATTATTTCCTAGAGATGGTAATGGTAATTTATCTGTTGGCAGGCAGAATTGGAACATGAAATTTAAGGATGCTAACTCTGTTGCTCAAGCAGCGACTGAGTTTGCAGAACATGCAAGCCTCACTTCCAGAGCTGTTGTAGAACTTTCAAGGCAATATTGTGTTGATGATGGTGGTTCATGCCACTTAGTTTTCTAGGATGAAAGGTTGGAACATGGGCAATTATTTCCTAGAGATGGTAATGGTAATTTTTCTGTTGGCAGGCAGAATTGGAACATGAAATTTAAGGATGCTACCTCTGCTGCTCAAGCAGTGGCTGAGTTTGCAGAACATGCAGGCCTAGCTGCCAGAGCTGTTGTAGAACTTTCAAGGCAATATTGAGTTGATGATGGTGGTTCATGCCAGTTAGGTTTCAAGGATGAAAGGTTGGAACATGGGCAATCATTTCCTAGAGATGTTAATGGTAATTTTCTGTTGGCAGGCAGAATTGGAACATGAAATTTAAGGATGCTACCTCTGCTGCTCAAGCAGCGGCTGAGTTTGCATAACATGCACACCTAGCTGCAAGAGTTTTTGTAGAACTTTCAAGGCAACATTGTGTTGATGATGGTGGTTCATGCCACTTAGGTTTCAAGGATGAAAGGTTGGAGCATGAGAAATCATTTCCTAGAGATGTTAATGGTAATTTTTCTGTTGGTAGGCAGAATTGGAACATGAAATTTAAGGATGCTACCTCTGCTTCTCAAGGAGCGGCTGAGTTTGCAGAACATGCAAGCCTAGCTGCCAGAGCTGTTGTAGAACGTTAAAGGCAATATTGTGTTGATGATGGTGGTTCATGCCACTTAGATTCAAGGATGAAAGGTTGGAACATGGGCAATCATTTCCTGGAGATAGTAATGGTAATTTTTCTATTGGCACGCAGAATTGGAACATGAAATTTAAGAATGCTACCTCTGTTGCTCAAGCAGCGGCTGAGTTTGTATAACATGCAAACCTAGCTGCCAGAGTTGTTGTAGAACTTTGAAGGCAATATTGTGTTGATGATGGTGGTTCATGCCACTTAGGTTTCAAGGATGAAAGGTTGGAACATGGGCAATCATTTCCTGGAGATAATAATGGTAAATTTTTTGTTGGCAGGCAGAATTGGAACATGAAATTTAAGGATGCTACCTCTGCTGCTCAAGCAGCGGCTGAGTTTGCAGAACATGCAAGCCTAGCTGCCAGAGCTGTTGTAGAACTTTCAAGGCAATATTGTGTTGATAATGGTGGTTCATGCCACTTAGGTTTCAAGGATGAAAGGTTGGAACATGGGAAATCATTTCCTGGAGATGGTAATGGTAATTTTTCTGTTGGCAGGCATAATTAAAACATGAAATTTAAGGATGCTACCTCTGCTGCTTAAGCAGCGGCTGAGTTTGCAGAACATGAAAGCCTAGCTGCCACAGCTGTTGTAGAACTTTCAAGGCAATATTGTGTTGATGATGGTGGTCCATGCCACTTAGGTTTTAAGGATGAAAGGTTGGAACATGGGTAATCATTTCCTAGAGATGTTAATGGTAATTTTTCTGTTGGCAGGCAGAATTGGAACATGAAATTTAAGGATGCTACCTCTGCTGCACAAGCAGCGATTGAGTTTGGAGAACATGCAGGCCTAGCTGCCACAGCTGTTGTAGAACTTTTAAGGCAATATTGAGTTGATGATGGTGGTTCATGCCACTTAGGTTTCAAGGATGAAAGGTTGGAACATGGGAAATCATTTCCTTGAGATGGTAATTGTAATTTTTCTGTTGGTAGGCAGAATTAAAACATGAAATTTAAGGATGCTACCTCTGCTGCTCAAGCAGCGGCTGAGTTTGCAGAACATGAAAGCCTGGCTGCCAGCGCTGTTGTAGAACTTTCAAGTCAATATTGTGTTGATGATAGTGGTCCATGCCACTTACGTTTTAAGGATGAAAGGTTGGAACATGGGTAATCATTTCCTAGAGATGGTAATGGTAATTTTTCTGTTGGCACGCAGAATTGGAACATGAAATTTAAGGATGCTACCTATGCTGCTCAAGCAGCGGCTGAGTTTGCAGAACATGAAAGCCTGGCTGCCAGCGCTGTTGTAGAACTTTCAAGTCAATATTGTGTTGATGATAGTGGTCCATGCCACTTACGTTTTAAGGATGAAAGGTTGGAACATGGGTAATCATTTCCTAGAGATGGTAATGGTAATTTTTCTGTTGGCACGCAGAATTGGAACATGAAATTTAAGGATGCTACCTCTGCTGCTCAAGCAGCGGCTGAGTTTGCAGAACATGCAGGCCTAGCTGCCAGAGCTGTTGTAGAACATTCAAGGCAATATTGAGTTGATGATGGTGGTTCATGCCAGTTAGGTTTCAAGGATGAAAGGTTGGAACATGGGCAATCATTTCCTAGAGATGTTAATGGTAATTTTCTGTTGGCAGGCAGAATTAAAACATGAAATTTAAGGATGCTACCTCTGCTGCTTAAGCAGCGGCTGATTTTGCAGAACATGCAGGCCTAGCTGCCAGAGCTGTTGTAGAACTTTCAAGGCAATATTGAGTTGATGATGGTGGTTCATGCCACTTAGGTTTCAAGGATGAAAGGTTGGAACATGGGCAATCATTTCCTTGAGATGGTAATGGTAATTTTTCTGTTGGCAAGCATAAATGGAACATGAAATTTATGGATGCTACCTCTGCTGCTCAAGCAGCGGCTGAGTTTGCAGAACATGCAAGCCTAGCTGCCAGAGCTGTTGTAGAACTTTAAAGGCAATATTGTGTTGATGATGGTGGTTCATGCCACTTAAGTTTCAAGGATGTAAGGTTGGAACATGGGCAATCATTTCCTGGAGATGGTAATGGTAATTTTTCTGTTGGCAGGTAGAATTGGAACATGAAATTTAAGGATGCTACCTTTGCTGCTCAAGCAGCGGCTGAGTTTGTATAACATGCAAACCTAGCTGCCAGAGTTGTTGTAGAACTTTCAAGGCAATATTGTGTTGATGATGGTGGTTCATGCCACTTAGGTTTCAAGGATGAAAGGTTGGAACATGGGCAATCATTTCCTAGAGATGTTAATGGTAATTTGTCTGTTGGCAGGCAGAATTGGAACATGAAATTTAAGGATGCTACCTCTACTGCTCAAGCAGCGGCTGAGTTAGCAGAACATGCAAGCCTAGCTGCCAGAGCTGTTGTAGAACTTTTAAGGCAATATTGTGTTGATGATGATGGGTCATGCCACTTAGGTTTCAAGGATGAAAGGTTGGAACATGGGAAATCATTTCCTTGAGATGGTAATGGTAATTTTTCTGTTGGCAGGCAGAATTAAAACATGAAATTTAAGGATGCTACCTCTGCTGCTCAAGCAGCGGCTGAGTTTGTATAACATGAAAGCCTAGCTTCCAGAGCTGTTGTAGAACTTTCAAGGCAATATTGAGTTGATGATGGTGGTTCATGCCACTTAGATTTCAAGGATGAAAGGTTGGAACATAGGCAATCATTTCCTTGAGATGGTAATGGTAATTTTTCTGTTGGCAGGCATAAATGGAACATGAAATTTAAGGATGCTACCTATGCTGCTCAAGCAGCAGCCGAGTTTGCAGAACATGCAAGCCTAGCTGCCAGAGCTGTTGTAGAACTTTCAAGGTAATAATGAGTGGATGATGGTGGTTCATGCCACTTAGGTTTCAAGGATGAAAGGTTGGAACATGGGCAATCATTTCCTTGAGATGGTAATGGTAATTTTTCTGTTGGCAGGCAGAAATGGAACATGAAATTTAAGGATGCTACCTCTGCTGCTCAAGCAGCGGCTGAGTTTGCAGAACATGCAGGCCTAGCTGCCAGAGCTGTTGTAGAACATTCAAGGCAATATTGAGTTGATGATGGTGGTTCATGCCAGTTAGGTTTCAAGGATGAAAGGTTGGAACATGGGCAATCATTTCCTAGAGATGTTAATGGTAATTTTCTGTTGGCAGGCAGAATTAAAACATGAAATTTAAGGATGCTACCTCTGCTGCTTAAGCAGCGGCTGATTTTGCAGAACATGCAGGCCTAGCTGCCAGAGCTGTTGTAGAACTTTCAAGGCAATATTGAGTTGATGATGGTGGTTCATGCCACTTAGGTTTCAAGGATGAAAGGTTGGAACATGGGCAATCATTTCCTTGAGATGGTAATGGTAATTTTTCTGTTGGCAAGCATAAATGGAACATGAAATTTATGGATGCTACCTCTGCTGCTCAAGCAGCGGCTGAGTTTGCAGAACATGCAAGCCTAGCTGCCAGAGCTGTTGTAGAACTTTAAAGGCAATATTGTGTTGATGATGGTGGTTCATGCCACTTAAGTTTCAAGGATGTAAGGTTGGAACATGGGCAATCATTTCCTGGAGATGGTAATGGTAATTTTTCTGTTGGCAGGTAGAATTGGAACATGAAATTTAAGGATGCTACCTTTGCTGCTCAAGCAGCGGCTGAGTTTGTATAACATGCAAACCTAGCTGCCAGAGTTGTTGTAGAACTTTCAAGGCAATATTGTGTTGATGATGGTGGTTCATGCCACTTAGGTTTCAAGGATGAAAGGTTGGAACATGGGCAATCATTTCCTAGAGATGTTAATGGTAATTTGTCTGTTGGCAGGCAGAATTGGAACATGAAATTTAAGGATGCTACCTCTACTGCTCAAGCAGCGGCTGAGTTAGCAGAACATGCAAGCCTAGCTGCCAGAGCTGTTGTAGAACTTTTAAGGCAATATTGTGTTGATGATGATGGGTCATGCCACTTAGGTTTCAAGGATGAAAGGTTGGAACATGGGAAATCATTTCCTTGAGATGGTAATGGTAATTTTTCTGTTGGCAGGCAGAATTAAAACATGAAATTTAAGGATGCTACCTCTGCTGCTCAAGCAGCGGCTGAGTTTGTATAACATGAAAGCCTAGCTTCCAGAGCTGTTGTAGAACTTTCAAGGCAATATTGAGTTGATGATGGTGGTTCATGCCACTTAGATTTCAAGGATGAAAGGTTGGAACATAGGCAATCATTTCCTTGAGATGGTAATGGTAATTTTTCTGTTGGCAGGCATAAATGGAACATGAAATTTAAGGATGCTACCTATGCTGCTCAAGCAGCAGCCGAGTTTGCAGAACATGCAAGCCTCGCTGGCAGAGCTGTCGTAGAACCTTCAAGGCAATATTGTGTTGTTGATGGTGGTTCATGCCACATAGGTTTCAAGGATGAAAGGTTGAAACATGGGCAATCATTTCCTAGAGATGGTAATGGTAATTTGTCGGTTGGCAGGCAGAATTGGAACATGAAATTTAAGGATGCTAACTCTGCTGCTCAAGCAGCGGCTGAGTTTGTATAACATGCAAACCTAGCTGCCAGAGTTGTTGTAGAACTTTCAAGGCAATATTGTGTGGATGATGGTGGTTCATGCCACTTAGGTTTCAAGGATGAAAGGTTGGAACATGGGCAATCATTTCCTGGAGAAGGTAATGGTAATTTTTCTGTTGGCAGGTAGAATTGGAACATGAAATTTAAGGATGCTAACTCTGTTGCTCAAGCAGCGGCTGAGTTAGCAGAACATGCAAGCCTCACTGCCAGAGCTGTTGTAGAACTTACAAGGCAATATTGTGTTGATGATGGTGGTTCATGCCACTTAGGTTTCAAGGATGAAAGGTTGGAACATGGGCAATCATTTCCTGGAGATGGTAATGGTAATTTTTCTGTTGGCAGGAAAAATTGGAACCTGAAATTTAAGGATGCTACCTCTGCTGCTCATGCAGCGGCTGATTTTGCAGAACATGCAGGCCTAGCTGCCAGAGCTGTTGTCGAACTTTCAAGGCAATATTGTGTTGATGATGGTGGTTCATACCACTTAGTTTTCAAGGATGAAAGGTTGGAACATGGGCCATCATTTCCTTGAGATGGTAATGGTAAGTTTTCTATTGGCAGGCAGAATTGGAACATTAAATTTAAGGATGCTACCTCTGCTGCTCAAGGAGCGACTGAGTTTGAAGAACATGCAAGCCTAGCTGCCAGAGCTATTGTAGAACTTTCAAGGCAATATTGTGTTGATGATGGTGGTTCATGCCACTTAGGTTTCAAGGATAAAAGGTTGGAACATGGGCAAGCATTTCCTGGAGAGGGTAATGGTAATTGTTCTGTTGGCAAGCAGTATTGAAACATCAAAATTTAAGGTTGCTACCTCCGCTGCTCAAGCAACGGCTAAGTTTGGAGAACATGCAAGCCTAGGTGCCAGAGCTATTGTAGAACTTTCAAGGCAATATTGTGTTGATGATGGTGGTTCATACCACTTAGTTTTCAAGGATGAAAGGTTGGAACATGGGCAATCATTTCCTTGAGATGGTAATGGTAAGTTTTCTATTGGCAGGCAGAATTGGAACATTAAATTTAAGGATGCTACCTCTGCTGCTCAAGGAGCGACTGAGTTTGAAGAACATGCAAGCCTAGCTGCCAGAGCTATTGTAGAACTTTCAAGGCAATATTGTGTTGATGATGGTGGTTCATGCCACTTAGGTTTCAAGGATAAAAGGTTGGAACATGGGCAAGCATTTCCTGGAGATGGTAATGGTAATTGTTCTGTTGGCAAGCAGTATTGAAACATGAAATTTAAGGTTTCTACCTCTGCTGCTCAAGCAACGGCTGAGCGTGGAGAACATGCAAGCCTAGGTGCCAGAGCTGTTGTAGAACTTTCAAGGCAATATTGTGTTGATGATGGTGGTTCATACCACTTAGTTTTCAAGGATGAAAGGTTAGAACATGGGCAATCATTTCCTTGAGATGGTAATGGAAATTTTTCTATTGGCAGGCAGTATTGGAACATGAAATTTAAGGATGCTACCTCTGCTGTTCAAGAAGCGGCTGAGTTTTGAGAACATGCAAGCCTAGCTGCCAGAGCTGTTTTAGAACTTTCAAGGAAATATTGTGTTGATGATGGTGGTTCATGCCACTTAGGTTTCAAGGATAAAAGGTTGGAACATGGGCAATCATTTCCTTGAGATGGTAATGGTAATTCTTCTATTGGCAGGCAGAATTGGAACATGAAATTTAAGGATGCTACCTCGGCTGCTCAAGCAACGGGTGAGTTTGGAGAACATGCAAGCCTAGCTGCCCCAGCTGTTGGAGAACTTTCAAGGCAATATTGTGTTGATGATGGTGGTTCATGCCACTTAGGTTTCAAGGATGAAAGGTTGGAACATTGGCAAGCATTTCCTAGAGATGGTAATGGTAATTATCTATTGGCAGGCAGAATTGGAACATGAAATTTAAGGATGCTACCTCTGCTGCTCAAGTAGCGACTGAGTTTGCAGAACATGCAAGCCTAGCTGCTAGAGCTGTTGTAGAACTTTCAAGGCAATATTGTGTTGATGATGGTGGTTCATGCCACTTAGGTTTCAAGGATGAAAGGTTGGAACATGGGCAATCATTTCTTCGAGATGGTAATGGTAATATTTCTGTTGGAAAGCTGTATTGGAACATGAAATTTAAGGTTGCTACCTCTGCTGCTCAAGCAACGGCTGAGTTTGGAGAACATGCAAGCCTAGGTACCAGAGCTGTTGTAGAACTTTCAAGGCAATATTGTGTTGATGATGGTGGTTCATACCACTTAGTTTTGAAGGATGAAAGGTTGGAACATGTGCAATCATTTCCTTGAGATGGTAATGGTAATATTTCTGTTGGCAAGCAGTATTGAAACATGAAATTTAAGGTTGCTACCTCTGCTGCTCAAGCAACGGCTGAGCTTGGAGAACATGCAAGCCTAGGTGCCAGAGCTGTTGTAGAACTTTCAAGGCAATATTGTGTTGATGATGGTGGTTCATACCACTTAGTTTTCAAGGATGAAAGGTTAGAACATGGGCAATCATTTCCTTGAGATGGTAATGGTAATTATTCTATTGGCAGGCAGAATTGGAACATGAAATTTAAGGATGCTACCTCTGCTGCTCAAGTTGCGACTGAGTTTGCAGAACATGCAAGCCTAGCTGCTAGAGCTGTTGTAGAACTTTCAAGGCAATATTGTGTTGATGATGGTGGTTCATGCCACTTAGGTTTCAAGGATGAAAGGTTGGAACATGGGCAATCATTTCCTGGAGATAGTAATGGTAATATTTCTGTTGGCAAGTTGTATTGGAACATGAAATTTAAGGTTGCTACCTCTGCTGCTCAAGCAACGACTGAGTTTGGAGAACATGCAAGCCTAGGTACCAGAGCTGTTGTAGAACTTTCAAGGCAATATTGTGTTGATGATGGTGGTTCATACCACTTAGTTTTGAAGGATGAAAGGTTGGAACATGTGCAATCGTTTCCTTGAGATGGTAATGATAATTTTTCTGCTGGCAGGCAGTATTGGAACATGAAATTTAAGGATGCTACCTCTGCTGCTCAAGTAGCGACTGAGTTTGCAGAACATGCAAGCCTAGCTGCTAGAGCTGTTGTAGAACTTTCAAGGCAATATTGTGTTGATGATGGTGGTTCATGCCACTTAGGTTTCAAGGATGAAAGGTTGGAACATGGGCAATCATTTCCTGGAGATAGTAATGGTAATATTTCTGTTGGCAAGTTGTATTGGAACATGAAATTTAAGGTTGCTACCTCTGCTGCTCAAGCAACGACTGAGTTTGGAGAACATGCAAGCCTAGGTACCAGAGCTGTTGTAGAACTTTCAAGGCAATATTGTGTTGATGATGGTGGTTCATACCACTTAGTTTTGAAGGATGAAAGGTTGGAACATGTGCAATCGTTTCCTTGAGATGGTAATGATAATTTTTCTGCTGGCAGGCAGTATTGGAACATGAAATTTAAGGATGCTACCTCTGCTGCTCAAGTAGCGACTGAGTTTGCAGAACATGCAAGCCTAGCTGCTAGAGCTGTTGTAGAACTTTCAAGGCAATATTGTGTTGATGATGGTGGTTCATGCCACTTAGGTTTCAAGGATGAAATGTTGGAACATGGGCAATCATTTCCTGGAGATGGTAATGGTAATATTTCTGTTGGCAAGCTGTATTGGAACATGAAATTTAAGGTTGCTACCTCTGCTGCTCAAGCAACGGCTGAGTTTGGAGAACATGCAAGCCTAGGTGCCAGAGCTGTTGTAGAACTTTCAAGGCAATATTGTGTTGATGATGGTGGTTCATACCACTTAGTTTTCAAGCATGAAAGGTTGGAACATGGGCAATCATTTCCTTGAGTTGGTAATGGTAAGTTTTCTATTGGCAGGCAGAATTGGAACATTAAACTTAAGGATGCTACCTCTGTTGCTCAAGCAACGGCTGAGTTTGGAGAACATTCAAGCCTAGCTGCCCCAGCTGTTGGAGAACTTTTAAGGCAATATTGTGTTGATGATGGTGGTTCATGCCACTTAGGTTTCAAGGATGAAAGGGGGTGAACATGGTCAAGCATTTCCTGGAGATGGTAATGGTAATTGTTCTGTTGGCAAGGAGTATTGAAACATGAAATTTAAGGTTGCTACCACCGCTGCTCAAGCAACGGCTGAGTTTGGAGAACATGCAAGCCTAGGTGCCAGAGCTATTGTAGAACATTCAAGGCAATATTGTGTTGATGATGGTGGTTCATACCACTTAGTTTTCAAGGATGAAAGGTTGGAACATGGGCCATCATTTCCTTGAGATGGTAATGGTAAGTTTTCTATTGGCAGGCAGAATTGGAACATTAAATTTAAGGATGCTACCTCTGCTGCTCAAGGAGTGACTGAGTTTGAAGAACATGCAAGCCTAGCTGCCAGAGATATTGTAGAACTTTCAAGGCAATATTGTGTTTATGATGGTGGTTCATGCCACTTAGGTTTCAAGGATAAAAGGTTGGAACATGGGCAAGAATTTCCTGGAGATGGTAATGGTAATTGTTCTGTTGGCAAGCAGTATTGAAACATCAAAATTTAAGGTTGCTACCTCCGCTGCTCAAGCAACGGCTGAGTTTGGAGAACATGCAAGCCTAGGTGCCAGAGCTATTGTAGAACTTTCAAGGCAATATTGTGTTGATGATGGTGGTTCATACCACTTAGTTTTCAAGGATGAAAGGTTGGAACATGGGCAATCATTTCCTTGAGATGGTAATGGTAAGTTTTCTATTGGCAGGCAGAATTGGAATATTAAATTTAAGGATGCTACCTCTGCTGCTCAAGGAGCGACTGAGTTTGAAGAACATGCAAGCCTAGCTGCCAGAGCTATTGTAGAACTTTCAAGGCAATATTGTGTTGATGATGGTTGTTCATGCCACTTAGGTTTCAAGGATAAAAGGTTGGAACATGGGCAAGCATTTCCTGGAGATGGTAATGGTAATTGTTCTGTTGGCAAGCAGTATTGAAACATGAAATTTAAGGTTGCTACCTCTGCTGCTCAAGCAACGGCTGAGCTTGGAGAACATGCAAGCCTAGGTGCCAGAGATATTGTAGAACTTTCAAGGCAATATTGTGTTGATGATGGTGGTTCATACCACTTAGTTTTCAAGGATGAAAGGTTGGAACATGGGCAATCATTTCCTTGAGATGGTAATGGTAAGTTTTCTATTGGCAGGTAGAATTGGAACATTAAATTTAAGGATGCTACCTCTGCTGCTCAAGGAGCGACGGAGTTTGAAGAACATGCAAGCCTAGCTGCCAGAGCTATTGTAGAACTTTCAAGGCAATATTGTGTTTATGATGGTGGTTCATGCCACTTAGGTTTCAAGGATAAAAGGTTGGAACATGGGCAAGCATTTCCTGGAGATGGTAATGGTAATTGTTCTGTTGGCAAGCAGTATTGAAACATGAAATTTAAGGTTGCTACCTCTGCTATTCAAGCAACGGCTGAGCTTGGAGAACATGCAAGCCTAGGTGCCAGAGCTGTTGTAGAACTTTCAAGGCAATATTGTGTTGATGATGGTGGTTCATACCACTTAGTTTTCAAGGATGAAAGGTTAGAACATGGGCAATCATTTCCTTGAGATGGTAATGGTAATTTTTCTATTGGCAGGCAGTATTGGAACATGAAATTTAAGGATGCTACCTCTGATGTTCAAGAAGCGGCTGAGTTTGGAGAACATGCAAGCCTAGCTGCCAGAGCTGTTTTAGAACTTTCAAGGAAATATTGTGTTGATGATAGTGGTTCATGCCACTTAGGTTTCAAGGATAAAAGGTTGGAACATGGGCAATCATTTCCTTGAGATGGTAATGGTAATTCTTCTGTTGGTAGGCAGAATTGGAACATGAAATTTAAGGATGCTACCTCGGCTGCTCAAGCAACGGGTGAGTTTGGAGAACATGCAAGCCTAGCTGCCCCAGCTGTTGGAGAACTTTCAAGGCAATATTGTGTTGATGATGGTGGTTCATGCCACTTAGGTTTCAAGGATGAAAGGTTGGAACATTGGCAAGCATTTCCTAGAGATGGTAATGGTAATTATTCTATTGGCAGGCAGAATTGGAACATGAAATTTAAGGATGCTACCTCTGCTGCTCAAGTAGCGACTGAGTTTGCAGAACATGCAAGCCTAGCTGCTAGAGCTGTTGTAGAACTTTCAAGGCAATATTGTGTTGATGATGGTGGTTCATGCCACTTAGGTTTCAAGGATGAAAGGTTGGAACATGGGCAATCATTTCCTGGAGATGGTAATGGTAATATTTCTGTTGGAAAGCTGTATTGGAACATGAAATTTAAGGTTGCTAACTCTGCTGCTCAAGCAACGGCTGAGTTTGGAGAACATGCAAGCCTAGCTGCCCCAGCTGTTGGAGAACTTTCAAGGCAATATTGTGTTGATGATGGTGGTTCATGCCACTTAGGTTTCAAGGATGAAAGGTTGGAACATTGGCAAGCATTTCCTAGAGATGGTAATGGTAATTATTCTATTGGCAGGCAGAATTGGAACATGAAATTTAAGGATGCTACCTCTGCTGCTCAAGTAGCGACTGAGTTTGCAGAACATGCAAGCCTAGGTGCCAGAGCTGTTGTAGAACTTTCAAGGCAATATTGTGTTGATGATGGTGGTTCATGCCACTTAGGTTTCAAGGATGAAAGGTTGGAACATGGGCAATCATTTCCTTGAGATGGTAATGGTAATATTTTTGTTGGAAAGCTGTATTGGAACATGAAATTTAAGGTTGCTACCTCTGCTGCTCAAGCAACGGCTGAGTTTGGAGAACATGCAAGCCTAGGTACCAGAGCTGTTGTAGAACTTTCAAGGCAATATTGTGTTGATGATGGTGGTTCATACCACTTAGTTTTGAAGAATGAAAGGTTGGAACATGTGCAATCATTTCCTAGAGATGGTAATGGTAATATTTCTGTTGGCAAGCAGTATTGAAACATGAAATTTGAGGTTGCTACCTCTGCTGCTCAAGCAACGGCTGAGCTTGGAGAACATGCAAGCCTAGGTGCCAGAGCTGTTGTAGAACTTTCAAGGCAATATTGTGTTGATGATGGTGGTTCATACCACTTAGTTTTCAAGGATGAAAGGTTAGAACATGGGCAATCATTTCCTTGAGATGGTAATGGTAATTATTCTATTGGCAGGCAGAATTGGAACATGAAATTTAAGGATGCTACCTCTGCTGCTCAAGTAGCGACTTGAGTTTGCAGAACATGCAAGCCTAGCTGCTAGAGCTGTTGTAGAACTTTCAAGGCAATATTGTGTTGATGATGGTGGTTCATGCCACTTAGGTTTCAAGGATGAAAGGTTGGAACATGGGCAATCATTTCCTGGAGATGGTAATGGTAATATTTCTGTTGGCAAGTTGTATTGGAACATGAAATTTAAGGTTGCTACCTCTGCTGCTCAAGCAACGACTGAGTTTGGAGAACATGCAAGCCTAGGTACCAGAGCTGTTGTAGAACTTTTAAGGCAATATTGTGTTGATGATGGTGGTTCATACCACTTAGTTTTGAAGGATGAAAGGTTGGAACATGTGCAATCGTTTCCTTGAGATGGTAATGGTAATTTTTCTGCTGGCAGGCAGTATTGGAACATGAAATTTAAGGATGCTACCTCTGCTGCTCAAGTAGCGACTGAGTTTGCAGAATATGCAAGCCTAGCTGCTAGAGCTGTTGTAGAACTTTCAAGGCAATATTGTGTTGATGATGGTGGTTCATGCCACTTAGGTTTCAAGGATGAAATGTTGGAACATGGGCAATCATTTCCTGGAGATGGTAATGGTAATATTTCTGTTGGCAAGCTGTATTGGAACATGAAATTTAAGGTTGCTACCTCTGCTGCTCAAGCAACGGCTGAGTTTGGAGAACATGCAAGCCTAGGTGCCAGAGCTGCTGTAGAACTTACAAGGCAATATTGTGTTGATGATGGTGGTTCATACCACTTAGTTTTCAAGCATGAAAGGTTGGAACATGGGCAATCATTTCCTTGAGATGGTAATGGTAAGTTTTCTATTGGCAGGCAGAATTGGAACATTAAACTTAAGGATGCTACCTCTGTTGCTCAAGCAACGGCTGAGTTTGGAGAACATGCAAGCCTAGCTGCCCCATCTGTTGGAGAACTTTTAAGGCAATATTGTGTTGATGATGGTGATTCATGCCACTTAGGTTTCAAGGATGGAAGGGGGTGAACATGGTCAAGCATTTCCTGGAGATGGTAATGGTAATTGTTCTGTTGGCAAGCAGTATTGAAACATGAAATTTAAGGTTGCTACCTCCGCTGCTCAAGCAACGGCTGAGTTTGGAGAACATGCAAGCCTAGGTGCCAGAGCTATTGTAGAACTTTCAAGGCAATATTGTGTTGATGATGGTGGTTCATACCACTTAGTTTTCAAGGATGAAAGGTTGGAACATGGGCAATCATTTCCTTGAGATGGTAATGGTAAGTTTTCTATTGGCAGGCAGAATTAGAACATTAAATTTAAGGATGCTACCTCTGCTGCTCAAGGAGCGACTGAGTTTGAAGAACATGCAAGCCTAGCTGCCAGAGCTATTGTAGAACTTTCAAGGCAATATTGTGTTGATGATGGTGGTTCATGCCACTTAGGTTTCAAGGATAAAAGGTTGGAACATGGGCAAGCATTTCTTGGAGATGGTAATGGTAATTGTTCTGTTGGCAAGCAGTATTGAAACATGAAATTTAAGGTTGCTACCTCTGCTGCTCAAGCAACGGCTGAGCTTGGAGAACATGCAAGCCTAGGTGCCAGAGCTGTTGTAGAACTTTCAAGGCAATATTGTGTTGATGATGGTGGTTCATACCACTTAGTTTTCAAGGATGAAAGGTTAGAACATGGGCAATCATTTCCTTGAGATGGTAATGGTAATTTTTCTATTGGCAGGCAGTATTGGAACATGAAATTTAAGGATGCTACCTCTGCTGTTCAAGAAGCGGCTGAGTTTGGAGAACATGCAAGCCTAGCTGCCAGAGCTGTTTTAGAACTTTCAAGGAAATATTGTGTTGATGATGGTGGTTCATGCCACTTAGGTTTCAAGGATAAAAGGTTGGAACATGGGCAATCATTTCCTTGAGATGGTAATGGTAATTATTCTATTGGCAGGCAGAATTGGAACATGAAATTTAAGGATGCTACCTCTGCTGCTCAAGTAGCGACTTGAGTTTGCAGAACATGCAAGCCTAGCTGCTAGAGCTGTTGTAGAACTTTCAAGGCAATATTGTGTTGATGATGGTGGTTCATGCCACTTAGGTTTCAAGGATGAAAGGTTGGAACATGGGCAATCATTTCCTGGAGATGGTAATGGTAATATTTCTGTTGGCAAGTTGTATTGGAACATGAAATTTAAGGTTGCTACCTCTGCTGCTCAAGCAACGACTGAGTTTGGAGAACATGCAAGCCTAGGTACCAGAGCTGTTGTAGAACTTTTAAGGCAATATTGTGTTGATGATGGTGGTTCATACCACTTAGTTTTGAAGGATGAAAGGTTGGAACATGTGCAATCGTTTCCTTGAGATGGTAATGGTAATTTTTCTGCTGGCAGGCAGTATTGGAACATGAAATTTAAGGATGCTACCTCTGCTGCTCAAGTAGCGACTGAGTTTGCAGAATATGCAAGCCTAGCTGCTAGAGCTGTTGTAGAACTTTCAAGGCAATATTGTGTTGATGATGGTGGTTCATGCCACTTAGGTTTCAAGGATGAAATGTTGGAACATGGGCAATCATTTCCTGGAGATGGTAATGGTAATATTTCTGTTGGCAAGCTGTATTGGAACATGAAATTTAAGGTTGCTACCTCTGCTGCTCAAGCAACGGCTGAGTTTGGAGAACATGCAAGCCTAGGTGCCAGAGCTGCTGTAGAACTTACAAGGCAATATTGTGTTGATGATGGTGGTTCATACCACTTAGTTTTCAAGCATGAAAGGTTGGAACATGGGCAATCATTTCCTTGAGATGGTAATGGTAAGTTTTCTATTGGCAGGCAGAATTGGAACATTAAACTTAAGGATGCTACCTCTGTTGCTCAAGCAACGGCTGAGTTTGGAGAACATGCAAGCCTAGCTGCCCCATCTGTTAGAGAACTTTTAAGGCAATATTGTGTTGATGATGGTGATTCATGCCACTTAGGTTTCAAGGATGGAAGGGGGTGAACATGGTCAAGCATTTCCTGGAGATGGTAATGGTAATTGTTCTGTTGGCAAGCAGTATTGAAACATGAAATTTAAGGTTGCTACCTCCGCTGCTCAAGCAACGGCTGAGTTTGGAGAACATGCAAGCCTAGGTGCCAGAGCTATTGTAGAACTTTCAAGGCAATATTGTGTTGATGATGGTGGTTCATACCACTTAGTTTTCAAGGATGAAAGGTTGGAACATGGGCAATCATTTCCTTGAGATGGTAATGGTAAGTTTTCTATTGGCAGGCAGAATTAGAACATTAAATTTAAGGATGCTACCTCTGCTGCTCAAGGAGCGACTGAGTTTGAAGAACATGCAAGCCTAGCTGCCAGAGCTATTGTAGAACTTTCAAGGCAATATTGTGTTGATGATGGTGGTTCATGCCACTTAGGTTTCAAGGATAAAAGGTTGGAACATGGGCAAGCATTTCTTGGAGATGGTAATGGTAATTGTTCTGTTGGCAAGCAGTATTGAAACATGAAATTTAAGGTTGCTACCTCTGCTGCTCAAGCAACGGCTGAGCTTGGAGAACATGCAAGCCTAGGTGCCAGAGCTGTTGTAGAACTTTCAAGGCAATATTGTGTTGATGATGGTGGTTCATACCACTTAGTTTTCAAGGATGAAAGGTTAGAACATGGGCAATCATTTCCTTGAGATGGTAATGGTAATTTTTCTATTGGCAGGCAGTATTGGAACATTAAATTTAAGGATGCTACCTCTGCTGTTCAAGAAGCGGCTGAGTTTGGAGAACATGCAAGCCTAGCTGCCAGAGCTGTTTTAGAACTTTCAAGGAAATATTGTGTTGATGATGGTGGTTCATGCCACTTAGGTTTCAAGGATAAAAGGTTGGAACATGGGCAATCATTTCCTTGAGATGGTAATGGTAATTTTTCTATTGGAAGGCAGAATTGGAACATGAAATTTAAGGATGCTACCTCAGCTGCTCAAGCAACGGCTGAGTTTGGAGAACATGCAAGCCTAGCTGCCCCAGCTGTTGGAGAACTTTCAAGGCAATATTGTGTTGATGATGGTGGTTCATGCCACTTAGGTTTCAAGGATGAAAGGTTGGAACATTGGCAAGCATTTCCTAGAGATGGTAATGGTAATTTTTCTATTGGCAGGCAGAATTGGAACATGAAATTTAAGGATGCTACCTCTGCTGCTCAAGTAGCGACTGAGTTTGCAGAACATGCAAGCCTAGCTGCTAGAGCTGTTGTAGAACTTTCAAGGCAATATTGTGTTGATGATGGTCGTTCATGCCACTTAGGTTTCAAGGATGAAAGGTTGGAACATGGGCAATCATTTCCTGGAGTTGGTAATGGTAATATTTCTGTTGGAAAGCTGTATTGGAACATGAAATTTAAGGTTGCTACCTCTGCTGCTCAAGCAACGGCTGAGTTTGGAGAACATGCAAGCCTAGGTACCAGAGCTGTTGTAGAACTTTCAAGGCAATATTGTGTTGATGATGGTGGTTCATACCACTTAGTTTTGAAGGATGAAAGGTTGGAACATGTGCAATCATTTCCTTGAGATGGTAATGGTAATATTTCTGCTGGCAGGCAGTATTGGAACATGAAATTTAAGGATGCTACCTCTGCTGCTCAAGTAGCGACTGAGTTTGCAGAACATGCAAGCCTAGCTGCTAGAGCTGTTGTAGAACTTTCAAGGCAATATTGTGTTGATGATGGTGGTTCATGCCACTTAGGTTTCAAGGATGAAATGTTGGAACATGGGCAATCATTTCCTGGAGATGGTAATGGTAATATTTCTGTTGGCAAGCTGTATTGGAACATGAAATTTAAGGTTGCTACCTCTGCTGCTCAAGCAACGGCTGAGTTTGGAGAACATGCAAGCCTAGGTGCCAGAGCTGTTGTAGAACTTTTAAGGCAATATTGTGTTGATGATGGTGGTTCATACCACTTAGTTTTCAAGCATGAAAGGTTAGAACATGGGCAATCATTTCCTTGAGATGGTAATGGTAAGTTTTCTATTGGCAGGCAGAATTGGAACATTAAATTTAAGGATGCTACCTCTACTGTTCAAGCAACGGCTGAGTTTGGAGAACATGCAAGCCTAGCTGCCCCAGCTGTTGGAGAACTTTCAAGGCAATATTGTGTTGATGATGGTGGTTCATGCCACTTAGGTTTCAAGGATTAAAGGGGGTGAACATGGGCAAGCATTTCCTGGATATGGTAATGGTAATTGTTCTGTTGGCAAGCAGTATTGAAACATGAAATTTAAGGTTGCTACCTCCGCTGCTCAAGCAACGGCTGAGTTTGGAGAACATACAAGCCTAGGTGCCAGAGCTATTGTAGAACTTTCAAGGCAATATTGTGTTGATGATGGTGGTTCATACCACTTAGTTTTCAAGGATGAAAGGTTGGAACATGGGCAATCATTTCCTTGAGATGGTAATGGTAAGTTTTCTATTGGCAGGCAGAATTAGAACATTAAATTTAAGGATGCTACCTCTGCTGCTCAAGGAGCGACTGAGTTTGAAGAACATGCAAGCCTAGCTGCCAGAGCTATTGTAGAACTTTCAAGGCAATATTGTGTTGATGATGGTGGTTCATGCCACTTAGGTTTCAAGGATAAAAGGTTGGAACATGGGCAAGCATTTCCTGGAGATGGTAATGGTAATTGTTCTGTTGGCAAGCAGTATTGAAACATGAAATTTAAGGTTGCTACCTCTGCTGCTCAAGCAACGGCTGAGCTTGGAGAACATGCAAGCCTAGGTGCCAGAGCTGTTGTAGAACTTTCAAGGCAATATTGTGTTGATGATGGTGGTTCATACCACTTAGTTTTCAAGGATGAAAGGTTAGAACATGGGCAATCATTTCCTTGAGATGGTAATGGTAATTTTTCTATTGTCAGGCAGTATTGGAACATGAAATTTAAGGATGCTACCTCTGCTGTTCAAGAAGCGGCTGAGTTTGGAGAACATGCAAGCCTAGCTGCCAGAGCTGTTTTAGAACTTTCAAGGAAATATTTTGTTGATGATGGTGGTTCATGCCACTTAGGTTTCAAGGATAAAAGGTTGGAACATGGGCAATCATTTCCTTGAGATGGTAATGGTAATTTTTCTGTTGGCAGGCAGAATTGGAACATGAAATTGAAGGATGCTACATCGGCTGCTCAAGCAACGGCTGAGTTTGGAGAACATGCAAGCCTAGCTGCCTCAGCTGTTGGAGAACTTTCAAGGCAATATTGTGTTGATGATGGTTGTTCATGCAACTTAGGTTTCAAGGATGAAAGGTTGGAACATTAGCAAGCATTTCCTAGAGATGGTAATGGTAATTATTCTATTGGCAGGCAGAATTGGAACATGAAATTTAAGGATGCTACCTCTGCTGCTCAAGTAGCGACTTGAGTTTGCAGAACATGCAAGCCTAGCTGCTAGAGCTGTTGTAGAACTTTCAAGGCAATATTGTGTTGATGATGGTGGTTCATGCCACTTAGGTTTCAAGGATGAAAGGTTGGAACATGGGCAATCATTTCCTGGAGATGGTAATGGTAATATTTCTGTTGGCAAGTTGTATTGGAACATGAAATTTAAGGTTGCTACCTCTGCTGCTCAAGCAACGACTGAGTTTGGAGAACATGCAAGCCTAGGTACCAGAGCTGTTGTAGAACTTTCAAGGCAATATTGTGTTGATGATGGTGGTTCATACCACTTAGTTTTGAAGGATGAAAGGTTGGAACATGGGCAATCATTTCCTGGAGATGGTAATGGTAATATTTCTGTTGGCAAGCTGTATTGGAACATGAAATTTAAGGTTGCTACCTCTGCTGCTCAAGCAACGGCTGAGTTTGGAGAACATGCAAGCCTAGGTGCCAGAGCTGTTGTAGAACTTTCAAGGCAATATTGTGTTGATGATGGTGGTTCATACCACTTAGTTTTGAAGCATGAAAGGTTGGAACATGGGCAATCATTTCCTTGAGATGGTAATGGTAAGTTTTCTATTGGCAGGCAGAATTGGAACATTAAATTTAAGGATGCTACCTCTGCTGCTCAAGCAACGGCTGAGTTTGGAGAACATGCAAGCCTAGCTGCCCCAGCTGTTGGAGAACTTTCAAGGCAATATTGTGTTGATGATGGTGGTTCATGCCACTTAGGTTTCAAGGATGAAAGGGGGTGAACATGGGCAAGCATTTCCTGGAGATGGTAATGGTAATTGTTCTATTGGCAAGCAGTATTGAAACATGAAATTTAAGGTTTCTACCTCCGCTGCTCAAGCAACGGCTGAGTTTGGAGAACATGCAAGCCTAGGTGCCAGAGCTATTGTAGAACTTTCAAGGCAATATAGTGTTGATGATGGTGGTTCATACCACTTAGTTTTCAAGGATGAAAGGTTAGAACATGGGCAATCATTTCCTTGAGATGGTAATGGTAAGTTTTCTATTGGCAGGCAGAATTGGAACATTAAATTTAAGGATGCTACCTCTGCTGCTCAAGGAGCTACTGAGTTTGAAGAACATGCAAGCCTAGCTGCCAGAGCTATTGTAGAACTTTCAAGGCAATATTGTGTTTAGGATGGTGGTTCATGCCACTTAGGTTTCAAGGATAAAAGTTTGGAACATGGGCAAGCATTTCCTGGAGATGGTAATGGTAATTGTTCTGTTGGCAAGCAGTATTGAAACATGAAATTTAAGGTTGCTACCTCTGCTGCTCAAGCAACGGCTGAGTTTGGAGAACATGCAAGCCTAGGTGCCAGAGCTTTTGTAGAACTTTCAAGGCAATATTGTGTTGATGATGGTGCTTCATACCACTTAGTTTTAAAGGATGAAAGGTTAGAACATGGGCAATCATTTCCTTGAGATGGTAATGGTAATTTTTCTGTTGGCAGGCAGTATTGGAACATGAAATTTAAGGATGCTACCTCTGCTGTTCAAGAAGCGGCTGAGTTCTGAGAACATGCAAGCCTAGCTGCCAGAGTTGTTTTAGAACTTTTAAGGAAATATTGTGTTGATGATGGTGGTTCATGCCACTTAGGTTTCAAGGATAAAAGGTTGGAACATGGGCAATCATTTCCTTGAGATGGTAATGGTAATTTTTCTGTTGGCAGGCAGAATTGGAACATGAAATTTAAGGATGCTACCTCGGCTGCTCAAGCAACGGCTGAGTTTGGAGAACATGCAAGCCTAGCTGCCCCAGCTGTTGGAGAACTTTCAAGGCAATATTGTGTTGATGATGGTGGTTCATGCCACTTAGGTTTCAAGGATGAAAGGTTGGAACATTGGCAAGCATTTCCTAGAGATGGTAATGGTAATTATTCTATTGGCAGGCAGAATTGGAACATGAAATTTAAGGATGCTACCTCTGCTGCTCAAGTAGCGACTGAGTTTGCAGAACATGCAAGCCTAGCTGCTAGAGCTGTTGTAGAACTTTCAAGGCAATATTGTGTTGATGATGGTGGTTCATGCCACTTAGGTTTCAAGGATGAAAGGTTGGAACATGGGCAATCATTTCCTGGAGATGGTAATGGTAATATTTCTGTTGGCAAGCTGTATTGGAACATGAAATTTAAGGTTGCTACCTCTGCTGCTCAAGCAACGGCTGAGTTTGGAGAACATGCAAGCCTAGGTACCAGAGCTATTATAGAACTTTCAAGGCAATATTGTGTTGATGATGGTGGTTCATACCACTTAGTTTTGAAGGATGAAAGGTTGGAACATGTGCAATCATTTCCTTGAGATGGTAATGGTAATTTTTCTGCTGGCAGGCAGTATTGGAACATGAAATTTAAGGATGCTACCTCTGCTGCTCAAGTAGCGACTGAGTTTGCAGAACATGAAAGCCTAGCTGCTAGAGCTGTTGTAGAACTTTCAAGGCAATATTGTGTTGATGATGGTGGTTCTTGCCAATTAGGTTTCAAGGATAAAAGGTTGGAACATGGGCAATCATTTCCTTGGGATGGTAAATTTTCTATTGGCAGGCAGAATTGGAACATGAAATTTAAGGATGCTACCTCTGCTGCTCAAGCAGCGGCTGAGTTTGCAAAACATCCAAGCCTAGCTGCCAGCGCTAGTGTAGAACTTTCAAGGCAATATTTTGTTGATGATGGTGGTTCATGCCACTTAGGTTTCAAGGATGAAAGGTTGGAACATGGGCAATCATTTCCTGGGGATGGTAATGGTAATTTTTCTGTTGGCAGGTAGAATTAGAACATGAAATTTAAGGATGCTACCTCTACTACTCAAGCAGCGGCTGAGTTTGCAGAACATGCAAGCCTAGCTGCCAGAGCTATTGTAGAACTTTCAAGGCAATATTGTGTTGATGATGGTGGTTCTTGCCACTTTGGTTTCAAGGATAAAAGGTTGGAACATGGGCAATCGTTTCCTTGAGATGGTAATGGTATTTTTTCTGTTGGCAGGTAGAATTGGAACATGCAATTTAAGGATGTTACCTCTACTACTCAAGCAGCGACTGAGTTTGCAGAACATGCAAGCCTAGTTGCCAGAGCTGTTGGAGTAATTTCAAGGCAATATTGTGTTGATGATGGTGGTTCATGCCACTTAGGTTTAAAGGATGAAAGGTTGGAACATGGGAAAGCATTTCCTGGAGATGGTAATGGTAATATTTCTATTGGCAGGCAGAATTGGATCATGAAATTTAACGATGGTACCTCTGCTGCTCAAGTGGCGATTGAGTTTGCAGAACATGCAAGCCTAGCTCCCAAAGCTGTTGTAGAACTTTCAAGGCAATATTGTGTTGTTGATGGTGGTTCATGCCACTTAGTTTTCAAGGATTAAAGGTTGGAACATGGGCAATCATTTCCTTGAGATGGTAATGGTAATTTTTCTGTTGGCAGGCAGTATTGGAACATGAAATTTAAGGATGCTACCTCAGCTGCTCAACCAGCGGCTGAGTTTGGAGAACATGCAAGCCTAGCTGCCAGAGCTTTTGTAGAACTTTCAAGGCAATATTGTGTTGATGATGGTGGTTCATGCCACATAGGTTTCAAGGATGAAAGGTTGGAACATGGGCAAGCATTTCCTAGAGATGGTAATGGTAATATTTCTGTTGGCAAGCAGAATTGGAACATGAAATTTAAGGATATTACCTGTGCTGCTCAAGCAGCGACTGAGTTTGCAGAACATGCAAGCCTAGCTGCCAGAGCTATTGTAAAAGTTTCACGACAATATTGTGTTGATGATGGTGGTTCATGCCGCTTAGGTTTCAAGGATGAAAGGTTCGAACATGGGCAATCATTTCCTGGAAATGGTAAATTTTCTATTGGCAGGCAGAATTGGGACATTAAATTTAAGGATGCTACCTCTGCAGCTCAAGCAGCGGCTGAGTTTGAAAAACATCCAAGCCTAGCTGCCAGAGCTGTTGTAGAACTTTCAAGGCAATATTTTGTTGATGATGGTGGTTCATGCCACTTAGGTTTCAAGGATGAAAGGTTGGAACATGGGCAATCATTTCCTGGAGATGGTAATGGTAATTTTTCTATTGGCAGGCAGAATTGGAACATGAAATTTAAGGATGTTACCTCTGCTGCTCAAGTAGAGGCTGAGTTTGCAGAACATGCAAGCCTAGCTGCCAGAGCTGTTGCAGAACTTTCAAGGCAATATTGTGTTGATGATGGTGGTTCATGCCACTTAGTTTTCAAGGATGAAAGGCTGGAACATGTGCAATCATTTCCTTGAGATGGTAATGGTAATTTTTCTATTTGCAGGCAGTATTGGAACATGAAATTTAAGGATGCTACCTCTGCTGCTCAAGCAGCGGCTGAGTTTGGAGAACATGCAAGCCTAGCTGCCAGAGTTGTTGTAGCACTTTCAAGGCAATATTGTGTTGATGATGGTGGTTCATGCCACTTAGGTTTCAAGGATGAAAGGTTGGAACATGGGCAAGCATTTCCTAGAGATGGTAATGGTAATATTTCTGTTGGCAAGCAGAATTGGAACATGAAATTTAAGGATATTACCTCTGCTGCTCAAGTAGCGACTGAGTTTGCCGAACACGCAAGCCTAGCTGCCAGAGCTGTTGTAGAACTTTCAAGGCAATATTTTGTTGATGATGGTGGTTCATGCCGCTTAGGTTTCAAGGATGAAAGGTTGGAACATGGGCAATCGTTTCCTGGAAATGGTAAATTTTCTATTGGCCGGTAGAATTAGAACATTCAATTTATGGATGCTGCCTCTGCTGCTCAGGCAGCGGCTGAGTTTTTAAAACATCCAAGCCTAGCTGCCAGAGCTGTTGTAGAACGTTCAAGGCAATATTTTGTTGATGATGGTGGTTCATGCCACTTAGGTTTCAATGATGAAAGGTTGGAACATGGGCAATCATTTCCTGGAGATGGTAATGGTAATTTTTCTATTGGAAGGCATAATTAGAACATGAAATTTAAGTATGCTACCTCTGCTTCTCAAGTAACGACTGATTTTGCAGAACAGGCAAGCCTAGCTGCCAGAGCTGTGCTAGAACTTTTAAGGCAATATTGTGTTGATGATGGTGGTTCATGCCACTTACTTTCAAGGATGAAAGGTTGGAACATGGGCAATCATTTCCTTGAGATGGTAATGGTAATTTTTCTGCTGGCAGGCAGTATTGGAACATGAAGTTTAAGGATGCTACCTCTGCTGCTCAAGCTGCGGCTGAGTTTGGAGAACATGCAAGCCTAGCTGCCAGAGCTGTTGTAGAACTTTCAAGGCAATATTGTGTTGATGTTGGTGGTTCATGCCGCTTAGGTTTCAAGGATGAAAGGTTGGAACGTAGGCAATCATTTCCTTGAGATGGTAATGGTAATTCTTCTGTTGGCAGGCAGTATTGGAACATGAAATTTAAGGATGCTAACTCTGCTGCACAAGCAGCAGCTGAGTTTGGAGAACATGCAAGCTTAGCTGCCAGAGCTATTGGAGAACTTTCAAGGCAATATTGTGTTGATGATGGTGGTTCATGCCACTTAGTTTTCAAGGATGAAAGGTTGGAACATGGGCAATCATTTCCTTGAGATGGTAATGGTAATTTTTCTGTTGGCAGGCAGTATTGGAACATGAAATTTAAGGATGCTACCTCTGCTGCTCAAGCAGCGGCTGAGTTTGGAGAACATGCAAGCCTAGCTGCCAGAGTTGTTGTAGCACTTTCAAGGCAATATTGTGTTGATGATGGTGGTTCATGCCACTTAGGTTTCAAGGATAAAAGGTTGGAACATGGGCAAGCATTTCCTAGAGATGGTAATGGTAATATTTCTGTTGGCAAGCAGAATTGGAACATGAAATTTAAGGATATTAGCTCTGCTGCTCAAGCAGCGATTGAGTTTGCAGAACATGCAAGCCTAGCTGCTAGAGCTGTTGTAGAACTTTCAAGGCAATATTGTGTTGATGATGGTGGTTCATGCCCCTTAGGTTTCAAGGATAAAAGGTTGGAACATGGACAAGCATTTCCTAGAGATGGTAATGGTAATATTTCTGTTGGCAAGCAGAATTGGAACATGAAATTTAAGGATATTAGCTCTGCTGCTCAAGCAGCGACTGAGTTTGCAGAACATGCAAGCCTAGCTGCCAGAGCTGTTGTAAAACTTTCAAGGCAATATTTTGTTGATGATGGTGGTTCATGCCACTTAGGTTTCAATGATGAAATGTTGGAACATAGGCAATCATTTCCTGGAGATGGTAATGGTAATTTTTCTATTGGAAGGCATAATTGGAAAATGAAATTTAAGGATGCTACCTCTGCTGCTTAAGTAGCGACTGATTTTGCAGAACAGGCAAGCCTAGCTGCCAGAGCTGTCGTAGAACTTTTAAGGCAATATTGTGTTGATGATGGTTGTTCATGCCACTTACTTTCAAGGATGAAAGGTTGGAACATGGGCAATCATTTCCTTGAGATGCTAATGGTAATTTTTCTGCTGGCAGGCAGTATTGGAACATGAAGTTTAAGGATGCTACCTCTGCTGCTCAAGCTGCGACTGAGTTTGGAGAACATGCAAGCCTAGCTGCCAGAGCTGTTGTAGAACTTTCAAGGCAATATTGTGTTGATGTTGGTGGTTCATGCCGCTTAGGTTTCAAGGATAAAAGGTTGGAACGTAGGCAATCATTTCCTTGAGATGGTAATGGTAATTTTTCTGTTGGCAGGCAGTATTGGAACATGAAATTTAAGGATGCTACCTCGGCTGCACAAGCATCGGCTGAGTTTGGAGAACATGCAAGCTTAGCTGCCAGAGCTATTGGAGAACTTTCAAGGCAATATTGTGTTGATGATGGTGGTTCATGCCACTTAGTTTTCAAGGATGAAAGGTTGGAACATGGGCAATCATTTCCTTGAGATGGTAATGGTAATTTTTCTGTTGGCAGGCAGTATTGGAACATGAAATTTAAGGATGCTACCTCTGCTGCTCAAGCAGCGGCTGAGTTTGGAGAACATGCAAGCCTAGCTGCCAGAGTTGTTGTAGCACTTTCAAGGCAATATTGTGTTGATGATGGTGGTTCATGCCACTTAGGTTTCAAGGATAAAAGGTTGGAACATGGGCAAGCATTTCCTAGAGATGGTAATGGTAATATTTCTGTTGGCAAGCAGAATTGGAACATGAAATTTAAGGATATTAGCTCTGCTGTTCAAGCAGCGACTGAGTTTGCAGAACATGCAAGCCTAGCTGCTAGAGCTGTTGTAGAACTTTCAAGGCAATATTGTGTTGATGATGGTGGTTCATGCCGCTTAGGTTTCAAGGATGAAAGGTTGGAACATGGGCAATCGTTTCCTGGAAATGGTAAATTTTCTATTGGCCGGCAGAATTGGAACATTCAATTTAAGGATGCTACCTCTGCTGCTCAGGCAGCGGCTGAGTTTTCAAAACATCCAAGACTAGCTGCCAGAGCTGTTGTAGAACTTTCAAGGCAATATTTTATTGATGATGGTGGTTCATGCCACTTAGGTTTCAATGATGAAATGTTGGAACATAGGCAATCATTTCCTGGAGATGGTAATGGTAATTTTTCTATTGGAAGGCATAATAGGAACATGAAATTTAAGGATGCTACCTCTGCTGCTTAAGTAGCGACCGATTTTGCAGAACATGCAAGCCTAGCTGCCAGAGCTGTCGTAGAACTTTTAAGGCAATATTGTGTTGATGATGGTGGTTCATGCCACTTACTTTCAAGGATGAAAGGTTGGAACATGGGCAATCATTTCCTTGAGATGGTAATGGTAATTTTTCTGTTGGCAGGCAGTATTGGAACATGAAGTTTAAGGATGCTACCTCTGCTGCTCAAGCAGCGGCTGAGTTTGGAGAACATGCAAGCCTAGCTGCCAGAGCTTTTGTAGAACTTTCAAGGCAATATTTTGTTGATGTTGGTGGTTCATGCCGCTTAGGTTTCAAGGATGAAAGGTTGGAACATAGGCAATCATTTCCTTGAGATGGTAATGGTAATTTTTCTGTTGGCAAGATGTATTGGAACATGAAATTTAAGGATGCTACCTCTGCTGCACAAGCAGCGGCTGAGTTTAGAGAACATGCAAGCTTAGCTGCCAGCGCTATTGGAGAACTTTCAAGGCAATATTGTGTTTATGATGGTTGTTCATGCCACTTAGTTTTCAAGGATGAAAGGTTGGAACATGGGCAATCATTTCCCTGAGATGGTAATGGTAATTTTTCTGTTGGCAGGCAGTATTGGAACATGAAATTTAAGGATGCTACCTCTGTTGCACAAGCAGCGGCTAAGTTTGGAGAACATGCAAGCCTAGCTGCCAGAGCTGTTGGAGAACTTTCAAGGCAATATTGTGTTGATGATGGTGGTTCATGCCACTTAGGATTAAAGAATAAAAGGTTGGAACATGGGCAAGCATTTCCTGGAGATGGTTATGGTAATTTTTCTGTTGGCAAGAAGAATTGGAACATGAAATTTAAGGATGCTGCCTCTGCTGCTCAAGCAGCGACTGAGTTTGTAGAACATGCAAGCCTAGCTGCCAGAGCTGTTGTAGAACTTTCAAGCCAATATTGTGTTGATGATGGGGGTTCATGCCACTTAGGTTTCAAGGATGAAAGGTTGGAACATGGACAATTATTTCCTTGAGATGGTAATGGTAAATTTTCTTGTTGGTAGGCAGTATTGGAATATGAAATTTAAGTATGCTACCTCTGCTGCTCAAGTAGCGACTGAGTTTGCAGAACATGAAAGGCTAGATACCAGAGATGTTGTAGAACTTTCAAGGCAATATTGTGTTGATGATGGTGGTTCATGCCACTTAGGTTTCAAGGATGAAAGGTTGGAACATGGGCAATCATTTCCTTGAGATGGTAATGGTATTTTTTCTGTTGGCAGGTAGAATTGGAACATGCAATTTAAGGATGTTATCTCTGCTACTCAAGCAGCGGCTCAGTTTGCAGAACATGCAAGCTTAGCTGCCAGAGCTATTGGAGAACTTTCAAGGCAATATTGTGTTGATGTTGGTGGTTCATGCCGCTTAGGTTTCAAGGATGAAAGGTTGGAACATAGGCAATCATTTCCTTGAGATGGTAATGGTAATTTTTCTGTTGGCAGGTAGAATTAGAACAAGAAATTTAAGGATGCTACCTCTGCTACTCAAGCAGCGGCTGAGTTTGCAGAACATGCAAGCCTAGCTGCTAGAGCTATTGTAGAACTTTCATGGCAATATTGTGTTGATGATGGTGGTTCTTGCCACTTAG
Organism: Nicotiana tomentosiformis; assembly: GCF_000390325.3. NCBI lineage: Eukaryota > Viridiplantae > Streptophyta > Magnoliopsida > Solanales > Solanaceae > Nicotiana > Nicotiana tomentosiformis. The sequence goes on from NW_027174632.1 coordinate 160,464, forward strand.
GTTTCAAGGATAAAAGGTTGGAACATGGGCAATCATTTCCTTGAGATGGTAATGGTATTATTTCTGTTGGTAGGTAGAATTGGAACATGAAATTTAAGGATGTTACCTCTACTACTCAAGCAGCGGCTGAGTTTGCAGAACATGCAAGCCTAGCTGCTAGAGCTATTGTAGAACTTTCAAGGCAATATTGTGTTGATGATTGTGGTTCATGCCGCTTAGGTTTCAAGGATGAAAGGTTGGAACATGGGCAATCGTTTCCCGTAAATGGTAAATTTTCTATTGGCCGGCAGAATTGGAACATTCAATTTAAGGTTGCTACCTCTGCTGCTCAGGCAGCGGCTGAGTTTTCAAAACATCCAAGACTAGCTGCCAGAGCTATTGTAGAACTTTAGAGGCAATATTGTGTTGATGATGGTGGTTCATGCCACTTAGGTTTCAAGGATGAAAGGTTGGAACATGGGAAAGTATTTCCTGGAGATGGTAATGGTAATTTTTCTATTGGCAGGTAGAATTGGAACATGAAATTTAACGATGGTACCTCTGCTGCTCAAGTAGCGATTGAGTTTCTAGTACATGCAAGCCTAGCTCCCAGAGCTGTTGTAGAACTTTCAAGGCAATATTGTGTTGATGATGGTGGTTCATGCCACTTAGTTTTCAAGGATTAAAGGTTGGAACATGGGCAATCATTTCCTTGAGATGGTAATGGTAATTTTTCTGTTGGCAGGCAGTATTGGAACATGAAATTTAAGGATGCTACCTCAGCTGCTCAAGCAGCGGCTGAGTTTGGAGAACATGCAAGCCTAGCTGCCAGAGCTGTTGTAGAAGTTTCAAGGCAATATTGTGTTGATGATGGTGGTTCATGCCGCTTATGTTTCAAGGATGAAAGATTGGAACATGGGCAATCATTTCCTTGAGATGGTAATGGTAATTTTTCTGTTGGCAGGCAGTATTGGAACATGAAATTTAAGGATGCTACCTCAGCTGCTCAAGCAGTGGCTGAGTTTGGAGAACATGCAAGCCTAGCTGCCAGAGTTGTTGTAGAACTTTCAACGCAATATTGTGTTGATGATGGTGGTTCATGCCACTTAGGTTTCAAGGATGAAAGGTTGGAACATGGGCAAGCATTTCCTAGAGATGGTAATGGATATATTTCTGTTGGCAAGCAGAATTGGAACATGAAATTTAAGGATATTACCTCTGCTGCTCAAGCAGCGTCTGAGTTTGCAGAACATGCAAGCCTAGCAGCCAGAGCTGTTGTAGAAGTTTCAAGGCAATATTGTGTTGATGATGGTGGTTCATGCCGCTTATGTTTCAAGAATGAAAGGTTGGAACATGGGCAATCATTTTCTGGAAATGGTAAATTTTCTATTGGCAGGCAGAATTGGAACATTAAATTTAAGGATGCTACCTCTGCTGCTCAAGCAGCGGCTGAGTTTGCAAAACATCCAAGCCTTGCTGCCAGAGCTGTTGTAGAAATTTCAAGGCAATATTTTGTTGATTATGGTGGTTCATGCCACTTAAGTTTCAAGGATGAAAGGTTGGAACATGGGCAATCATTTCCTGGAGATGGTAATGGTAATTTTTCTATTGGTAGGCAGAATTTGAACATGAAATTTAAGGATGTTAACTCTGCTGCTCAAGTAGAGGCTGAGTTTGCAGAACATGCAAGCCTAGCTGCCAGAGCTATTGGAGAACTTTCAAGGCAATATTGTGTTGATGATGGTGGTTCATGCCACTTAGTTTTCAAGGATGAAAGGTTGGAACATGGGCAATCATTTCCTTGAGATGGTAATGGTAATTTTTCTGTTGGCAGGCAGTATTGGAACATGAAATTTAAGGATGCTACCTCTGCTGCTCAAGCAGCGGCTGAGTTTGGAGAACATGCAAGCCTAGCTGCCATAGTTGTTGTAGAATTTTCAAGGCAATATTGTGTTGATGATGGTGGTTCATGCCACTTAGGTTTCAAGGATGAAACGTTTGAACATGGGCAAGCATTTCCTAGAGATGGTAATGGTAATATTTCCGTTGGCAAGCATAATTGGAACATGAAATTTAAGGATGCTACCTCTGCAGCTCAAGCAGCGGCTGAGTTTGCAGAACATGGGCAATCATTTCCTGGAGATGGTAATGGTAATTTTTCTATTGGCAGGTAGAATTGGAACATGCAATTTAAGGATGCTACCTCTACTACTCTAGCTGCGGCTGAGTTTGCAGAACATGCAAGCCTAGCTGCCAGAGCTGTTGTAGAACTTTCAAGGCAATATTGTGTTGATGATGGTGGTTCATGCTACTTAGGTTTCAAGGATAAAAGGTTGGATCATGGGCAATCATTTCCTGGAGATGGTAATGGTAATTGTTCTGTTGGCAAGTAGAATTGGAACATGAAATATAAGGATACTACCTCTACTGCTCAAGCAGCGGCTGTGTTTGGAGAACATGCAAGCCTAGCTTCCAGAACTGTTGGAGAACTTTCAAGGCAAGATTGTGTTGATGATGGTGGTTCATGCCACTTAGGTTTCAAGGCTGAAAGGTTGGAACATGGGAAATCAATTCCTGGAGATGGTAATGGTAATTTTTCTGTTGGCAGGTAGAATTGGAACATGAAATTTAAGGATGCTACCTCTGCTACTCAAGCAACGGCTGAGTTTGCAGAACATGCAAGCCTAGCTGCCAGAGCCGTGTAGAACTTTCAAGGCAATATTGTGTTGATGATGGTGGTTCAGGCCACTTAGGTTTCAAGGATGAAAGGTTGGAACATAGGAAATCAATTCCTGGAGATGGTAATGGTAATTTTTCTATTGGCAGGCAGTATTGGAACATGAAATTTAAGGATGCTACCTCTGCTGCTCAAGGAGCGGCTGAGTTTGGAGAACATGCAAGCCTAGCTGCCATAGTTGTTGTAGAACCTTCAAGGCAATATTGTGTTGATGATGGTGGTTCATGCCACTTAGGTTTCAAGGATGAAAGGTTTGAACATGGGCAAGCATTTCCTAGAGATGGTAATGGTAATATTTCCGTTGGCAAGCAGAATTGGAACATGAAATTTAAGGATGCTACCTCTGCAGCTCAAGCAGCGGCTGAGTTTGCAGTACATGGGCAATCATTTCCTGGAGATGGTAATGGTAATTTTTCTATTGGCAGGTAGAATTGGAACATGCAATTTAAGGATGCTACCTCTACTACTCTAGCTGCGGCTGAGTTTGCAGAACATGCAAGCCTAGCTGCCAGAGCTGTTGTAGAACTTTCAAGGCAATATTGTGTTGATGATGGTGGTTCATGCTACTTAGGTTTCAAGGATAAAAGGTTGGATCATGGGCAATCATTTCCTGGAGATGGTAATGGTAATTGTTCTGTTGGCAAGCAGAATTGGAACATGTAATTTAAGGATACTACCTCTACTGCTCAAGCAGCGGCTGAGTTTGGAGAACATGCAAGCCTAGCGGCCAGAACTGTTGGAGAACTTTCAAGGCAATATTGTGTTGATGATGGTAGTTCATGCCACTTAGGTTTCAAGGTTGAAAGGTTGGAACATGGGAAATCAATTCCTGGAGATGGTAATGGTAATTTTTCTGTTGGCAGGTAGAATTGGAACATGAAATTTAAGGATGCTACCTCTCCTACTCAAGCAGCGGCTGAGTTTGCAGAACATGCAAGCCTAGCTGCCAAAGCCATGTAGTACTTTCAAGGCAATATTGTGTTGATGATAGTGGTTCAGGCCACTTAGGTTTCAAGGATGAAAGGTTGGAACATGGGAAATCAATTCCTGGAGATGGTAATGGTAATTTTTCTGTTGGCAGGTAGAATTGGAACATGCAATTTAAGGATGCTAACTCTGCTACTCAAGCAGCGGCTGAGTTTGCAGAATAGGCAAGCCTAGCTGCAAGATCTGTTGTAGAACTTTCAAGGCAATATTGTGTTGATGATGGTGGTTCATGCCACTTAGGTTTCAAGGATAAAAGGTTGGATCATGGGCAATCATTTCCTGGAGATGGTAATGGTAATTGTTCTGTTGGCAAGCAGAATTGTAATGATGTTTGGCATATTTCGATATGTGTTAATGTTACTTTGCCCATGTTTTAACCACTTTTTGATGTTATTTAATCTTTAAAACACCCAACATGGTGTAATTATTGGTTTGATGACTAATTAAGTTATGTGTGACGATTTAAGGTGTTCAGAGTGCAAAATATGAAGAAAAGGTGGTTTAGCCAGAGGAAGAAGGGTTGGATGCGTCGCATCCAACCTAGGAAAACATCATCCTGCATGCAACCTTAGCAGTGAAGTTGGGCCATAGCGTCCGCCATCGCGTGCGAAACTGGGAAGTAGAAGAGAAGGCTGGATGCGTCGCGTCCACCATCGCGTGCAAAGCTGAGAAATAGAGGAGAAGGCTGGATGCGTCGCATCCACCTTCGCAGGAAAAAATTGAAATGGAGGACAAGGTGGATGCGTCGCATCCACCTTAGCATCAATCCCTGAAGCCGAATTGGACTAGGAATAGGAGAGCTTTGGCCCACGACTTTTGTACGCAATATATAAGCTAAAAACGCCTCTTTTAGGTGATCTAACATATTGGGAAGAGGAAAAAAGCCACGACAAAGCTGTGGAGGCCGGAATTCATCAAGTTTCATCTTTCTCCCACCAAACTTAGTAATTTTTATGTTTCTTTATATGATTTGTTGTTTGGCTACCATGTCTATGTGGAGCTAAACTTCACGTTCTAGGGTTGTGGTTCTTTCATGACTATTGTTATTCGGATATTGATTTTGACTACTTGATTTATCATATTAGTTTATTTATTCAATCTTGCACTTAATTATTTAATTGCTTGATCACCAATTGAATATTATCTACGAATCTAGAATTGAACTCGAAAGTGGGAATTCTATATTGCATATAGGATTGAGTAGGGCAAGTTCTTGAACTCGGGCATCGGGGAACGGATTCGTGGTTAGGATAGACATATACCTAATTGCCTTGCTTGGTTGATTTACAGGAATTATAAATGCGTTCTTGTTGATTCTCTCTCCATAGACATATAGGCGTTAAGTTAGCTGGAATAGGCGAGTAAGAACTCGACAGATTCTTATGAGCAATATTAACCCTGTCAACCAATAAGCTAGATAAATTAGTCGGTCAATTCAATTGAAGAATACAATAGGATTGTTAGATAGACCATAACCCTAGATCGTTTTCATTACATTGATATCATTAAAATCTGCTCTTTCTCTGTTCAAAGTTTATTATTTATATTTTTCTTATTTAATTAGTTGGAATAAAATATTTTTAGATTTAATTCTTGTTTAGATAATTAGGATAGTCTAATTTAGTTAATAGCTAATCATAAGTCATCGTGGGTTCGACATCCGACTTTTAGTCACTTTATTACTCGACGATCGCGTATACTTGCGTGAGTGTGTTTGGTCGCAACAAGTTTTTGGCGCCGTTGCCGGGGACTTAGAAATTTGCTATTTTTCTAGATTAGACATTTTTTTATCTATTCATGTTTTTTTTATTATTTTATTTTAGTTAGTATTTTTTATTTATTTTAGCATGGCATCTTGGAATAAAAATTATTCGAATAATGGTTATTCTTATTTTGATGATCGTTGTCCATATTGTGGAGGACCCCACTGGTGGAAAAATTGTCAGAATGTTCCCAGGAGCGAGTTGTGCGCACAATCTCAATCCTTTGAGTGGAATATTTGTAATATGTGTGGTGGTCAAGATGGCCATTGGGATGGTTGTCCTAATTTTGTTCATCCTTCTCTGAGCCCTTATTATGATCTTTCTAATGATATTTCTGAGTTTGATAGGGGCAATGAAGTGCAGGATATGGAGCCTGATGCATATATTAGGGATATTCTGAGGCAAGTAGCAGAGCAACAGGATGAACTCAAAAAAGATATGAAAAGAATGAGGGCAGCAATCACAAGAATGAAGGCCAATATGGAAGAATTGAATGAAGAGAGCGAGTACCAGCAAGAGAAAATTTTTGAAAAAGAGGAGATTTTGAGCCAAACTTGGCTGGCAGAACAGGCTGAAAAGTTAGAAATATATGAAGCTCAACATGAGGAACTTACTGATGGGATGAGACACTTTATAGAGGGAAGATCTAAACTGGGACAAGGGATCTATAAATTTGTCACTACTATTCACGACTTGCAAGATAAATTAAATGCAAAGGTTGTTGCGTCTATCGCCCAACAAAATAGTAATGAGTTGTCAGAAGCTGAAAAGGAGCTTATACGCCAAATTGAGGAGCTAAAAGTGGAGAGCCAATCATTCGAGCATATTTCTGTTGATGATGCCCATGTTGAGAAAAGTACACTAGAGCCATGCGAGGTAGCAGATAATGTTATATTTGAAGACTCTAATGTGTGCACATATGAGGATATAAATAGTAATACAATTCTAAAGTTGGGGCGTGTTGGTCCTCATTCTAAACATTTTTCGACATTGTATTTGGATGATGACATGGAAATCGAGTCATCTAAGCCTTTGGAGGAGTCAATGGAAGAGGAACATGATGCCTATATTTTTGAATTTGTCATGCCAAAAAGCAAAAAATACATTCCTCATCTAAAGGCCGAGAAGTGTAGAGTGAAAAATTTATTACTTGGCCTGTTTATCTTTGTAGCCCCACCACTGGAGCATAGCCGCAAACTGGATGCCATGTTAGGGGCTCAATTCATAAGTTCGAGGTGGAGGCAAAAAGTGGTTCACGTCGTGCCGCTACGTTAAATCAGGCGCTTGTTGGGAGGCAACCCAGCGTTACTGCTTTCTTTTATTTTTGTTCACTTTTTATTTTATTTTATTTTTATTATTTTGTAGTATTTATTTTTGTTTTGTAGGATTATGAGCATAGGAAGCAAAGCCATTAGAAGAGTGCAAAAGCGAGCTAGATGGTGAGGACTAAGTGTGGGGTGCCCACACAAAGGACGATGCCTGGGGGAAGTTTGAGTACCTCGTGAGCCGCTATTGCTTCGGCCTTTGGCCTACCAGGGAGTCTCGTTTACCCTCTTATTATTTATAATGTGCATTGAGGACATTGCAAAATTTTAAGTGTGGGGTGAGGAGATCGTTTGGATGAGTTTCTGTGCTATTTTAGCTTAGTTGTAGTACTCATTCTTAAGTGTAGTAGCTTTTGTGAAAAAAAAAAAAGAAAAAAAAAGAAATTAAAAAAAAAACAAAAAAGTAGAAAAATTGGACTTTTCCCGACGATTGATCTCCTAGACAGTTTTCTTGAGGGATTAAAGTCTAAACAAAAATTCAAAATATTTCTTTTAGCTTTCTTTAGGTAGTAATAATCCCCTGTGGTTTTTCTTTGTACCTCGGTTCTTTTCCATGGGATGTAGTTTGAACCGGGTAGTTTTTTTCTTTCCGAGTAGATTAGGAATTTAGGGAATAAAAGGAGCAAGAATGATGAACCTAGGCGCCCTTGACTTGTTTGATAGTAACATATTTATACTTTCGCATGTGTAGTATCTTCTGTATGATTTGAATTTATTGATGATGCCTTGTTAAATTGGATAGCATGTTTTGTGGCGCCTATGTCTCGTTTACATGACTTATGTTCACCTTGTGTTTAATACTTAATATCTCGTGGCTCCGTGAATACTTGCATTGCTTAAGAGTCGGAATGTGATCGTCCTTAGTGAGTCATGTGCCATGTGTGGTGAGTTTTTTGTGTTGTCCATGTATTGTACTTGTGTCTAGAACTTGCCCGGTATGTGAGTTGAAGCGAAATTTTAGGTGATGTTCGGTTTGAAAAATGATTTTAGGATTTCTTTGATCTTTTTGAGCTTATTGCTTATCACAAATAAAATCTATCCCTAGTTAAACCTTTTGAGCCTGTAGACCTTTTATTTGGTACCCACATTACAAGCTTACACCCTTTTTATTCTTAATTGACATTGTTTTGATCCTTTTACCTCTTAAAGCACTTTAATTGTTAGATGAGCGCTAAAAGAAGTAAGAAGGGACTAAGTGTGGGGTGACTTTTGAGTGGAACCAATGAAAGAAAGAAGGGTGCACTTATTTTGTAAAATAATACGCCACTAGCGAAAATTGAAAGAAAAAAAAAAAAGAAAGAAAAATATAGAGGAATAAATTGTTGTCTTATTCTTGCTAGTGGGTATGAATTAAAGTAGTGCTTAAAGAAAGAGGAAATATTGTTGGGGTGATATTATTTGTGAAATTGAAGTGGTGTTGAAGAATTTGCGCTTAAGTTATTTGATGATGTGTTAAAGTGCTTAGGAGGTTGAGTCACTATTCCTAAAATATATCCTACCCGTCCCTTAGCCCACATTACAACCATGAAAAAGTCCTAATTGATTTTAGATCGAGCGAGCTTACATTAGTAGAGATTTACATTAAGGGCAAGCCTATGGTACCAACTACATGCATGTGACTTCTTTTGTGAGAGTGAGCGATTTTCTTTGTGAGCATGAGATTCGAATGTGTGGATTGATTCTACTCTCTCTGCTTTTGTTGTGAGGGCACATGGTTTCACGAGGGATAGGTAACGTTATTAGACTTCTCTATGATGTTGGTTGTTCAAGCCATGAGTGCATTGTGACAGTGAGTCGGTTTTTGAGGTTAGGGTTGTTGTGAGCATGTTGTCTTTGTTCGAATATGTTTAAAGAAGGGCACAAGAAAAGGGAAGTGTGTTGATGCATAGTCTAGAGCCTAATTGTAGCAAATAACCATGGTCATAGATGTAGTGTGCTTTGAATGATAAGAGCTTAATTTTATTTTGTTTACTATAGTGATGGTTTGTTCGAGGACGAACAAAGGTTTAAGTGTGGGGTAGTGATGTTTGGCATATTTCGATATGTGTTGATGTTACTTTGCCCATGTTTTAACCACTTTTTGATGTTATTTAATCTTTCAAACACCCAACATGGTGTAATTATTGGTTTGATGACTAATTAAGTTATGTGTGACGATTTAAGGTGTTCGGAGTGCAAAATATGAAGAAAAGGTGGTTTAGCCAGAGGAAGAAGGGTTGGATGCGTCGCATCCAACCTAGGAAAACATCATCCTGCATGCAACCTTAGCAGTGAAGTTGGGCCATAGCGTCCGCCATCGCGTGCGAAACTGGGAAGTAGAAGAGAAGGCTGGATGCGTCGCGTCCACCATCACGTGCAAAGCTGAGAAATAGAGGAGAAGGCTGGATGCGTCGCATCCACCTTCGCAGGAAAAAATTGAAATGGAGGACAAGGTGGATGCGTCGCATCCACCTTAGCATCAATCCCTGAAGCCGAATTGGACTAGGAATAGGAGAGCTTTGGCCCACGACTTTTGTACGCAATATATAAGCTAAAAACGCCTCTTTTAGGTGATCTAACATATTGGGAAGAGGAAAAAAGCCACGACAAAGCTGTGGAGGCCGGAATTCATCAAGTTTCATCTTTCTCCCACCAAACTTAGTAATTTTTATGTTTCTTTATATGATTTGTTGTTTGGCTACCATGTCTATGTGGAGCTAAACTTCACGTTCTAGGGTTGTGGTTCTTTCATGACTATTGTTATTCGGATATTGATTTTGACTACTTGATTTATCATATTAGTTTATTTATTCAATCTTGCACTTAATTATTTAATTGCTTGATCACCAATTGAATATTATCTACGAATCTAGAATTGAACTCGAAAGTGGGAATTCTATATTGCATATAGGATTGAGTAGGGCAAGTTCTTGAACTCGGGCATCGGGGAACGGATTCGTGGTTAGGATAGACATATACCTAATTGCCTTGCTTGGTTGATTTACAGGAATTATAAATGCGTTCTTGTTGATTCTCACTCCATAGACATATAGGCGTTAAGTTAGCTGGAATAGGCGAGTAAGAACTCGACAGATTCTTATGAGCAATATTAACCCTGTCAACCAATAAGCTAGATAAATTAGTCGGTCAATTCAATTGAAGAATACAATAGGATTGTTAGATAGACCATAACCCTAGATCGTTTTCATTACATTGATATCATTAAAATCTGCTCTTTCTCTGTTCAAAGTTTATTATTTATATTTTTCTTATTTAATTAGTTGGAATAAAATATTTTTAGATTTAATTCTTGTTTAGATAATTAGGATAGTCTAATTTAGTTAATAGCTAATCATAAGTCCTCGTGGGTTCGACATCCGACTTTTAGTCACTTTATTACTCGACGACCGCGTATACTTGCGTGAGTGTGTTTGGTCGCAACATGGAACATGAAATTTAAGGATACTACCTTTGCTGCTCAAGCAGCGGCTGAGTTTGGAGAACATGCAAGCTTAGCTACCAGATCTGTTAGAGAACTTTCAAGGCAATATTGTGTTGATGATGGTGGTTCATGCCACTTAGGTTTCAAGGATGAAAGGTTGGAACATGGGCAATCATTTCCTTGAGATGGTAATGGTAATTTTTCTGTTGGTAGGCAGTATTGGAACATGAAGTTTAAGGATACTACCTCTGCTGCTCAAGCAGCGGCTGAGTTTGTAGAACATGCAAGCCTAGCTGCCAGAGCTGTTGGAGAACTTTCAAGGCAATATTATGTTGATGATGGTGGTTCATGCCACTTAGGTTTCAACGATGAAAGTTTTGAACATGGGCAAGCATTTCCTGGAGATGGTAATGGTAATTTTTCTATTGGCAAGCAAAATTGGAACATGAAATTTAAGGATACTACGTCTTCTACTCAAGCAGCGGTTGAGTTTGGAGAACATGCAAGCCTAGCTGCCATAGCTGTTGGAGAACATTCAAGGCAATATTGTGTTGATGATGGTGGTTCATGCCACTTAGGTTTCAAGGATGAAAGGTTGGAACATGGGAAATCAATTCCTGGAGATGGTAATGGTAATTTTTCTGTTGGCAGGTAGAATTGGAACATGCAATTTAAGGATGCTACCTCTGCTACTCAAGCAGCGGCTGAGTTTGCAGAACATGCAAGCCTAGCTGCCAGAGCTGTTGTAGAACTTTCAAGGCAATATTGTATTGATGATGGTGGTTCATGCCACTTAGGTTTCAAGGATAAAAGGTTGGAACATGGGCAATCATTTCCTTGAGATGGTAATGGTAATTTTTCTGTTGGTAGGAAGTATTGGAACATGAAATTTAAGGATACTACCTGTAGAACATGCAAGCCTAGCTGCCAGAGCTGTTGGAGAACTTTCAAGGCAATATTATGCTGATGATGGCGGTTCATGCCACTTAGGTTTCAAGGATGAAAGGTTGGAACATGGGAAATCAATTCCTAGAGATGGTAATGGTAATTTTTCTGTTGGCAGGTAGAATTGGAACATGCAATTTAAGGATGCTACCTCTGCTACTCAAGCAACGGCTGAGTTTGCAGAACATGCAAGCCTAGCTGCCAGAGCTGTTGTAGAACGTTTAAGGCAATATTGTGTTGATGATGGTGGTTCATGCCACTTAAGTTTCAAGGACAAAAGGTTGGAACATGGGCAATCATTTCCTGGAGATGGTAATGGTAATTGTTCTATTGGCAAGCAGAATTGGAACATGAAATTTAAGGATACTACCTCTGCTGCTCAAGCAGTGGCTGAGTTTGGAGAACATGCAAGCCTAGCTGCCAGAGTTGTTGGAGAACTTTCAAGGAAATATTGTGTTGATTATGGCGGTTCATGCCACATAGGTTTCAAGGAAGAAAGGTTGGAACATGGACAATCATTTCCTTGAGATGGTAATGGTAATTTTTCTGTTGGCAGGTAGAATTGGAACATGCAATTTAAGGATGCTACCTCTGCTACTCAAGCAGCGGCTGAGTTTACAGAACATGCAAGCCTAGCTGCCAGAGCTGTTGTAGAACTTTCAAGGCAATATTGTGTTGATGATGGTGGTTCATGCCACTTAGGATTCAAGGATAAAAGGTTGGAACATGGGCAATCATTTCCTGGAGATGGTAATGGTAATTGTTCTATTGGCAAGCAGAATTGGAACATGAAATTTAAGGATACTACCTCTGCTGCTCAAGCAGTGGCTGAGTTTGGAGAACATGCAAGCCTAGCTGCCAGAACTGTTGGAGAACTTTCAAGGCAATATTGTGTTGATGATGGTGGTTCATGCCACTTAGGTTTCAAGGCTGAAAGGTTGGAACATGGGCAATCATTTCCTGGAGATGGTAATGGTAATTTTTGTTTTGGCAGGTAGAATTGGAACATGAAATTTAAGGATGCTACCTCTGCTACTCAAGCAGCGGTTAAGTTTGGAGAACATGCAAGCCTAGCTGCCAGAGCTATTGGAGAACTTTCAAGGCAATATTGTATTGATGATGGTGGTTCATGCCACTTAGGTTTCAAGGAGGAAAGGTTGCAACATGGGAAATCAATTCCTGGAGATGGTAATGGTAATTTTTCTGTTGGCAAGTAGAATTGGAACATGCAATTTAAAGATGCTACCTCTGCTACTTAAGCAGCGGCTGAGTTTGCAAAACATGCAAGCCTAGCTGCCAAAGCTGTTGTAGAACTTTCAAGGCAGTATTGTGTTGATGATGGTGGTTCATGCCACTTAGGTTTCAAGGATAAAAGGTTGGAACATGGGCAATCATTTCCTGGAGATGGTAATGGTAATTGTTCTATTGGCAAGCAGAATTGGAACATGAAATTTAAGGATACTACCTCTGCTGCTCAAGGAGGGGCTGAGTTTGGAGAACATGCAAGCCTAGCTGCCAGAGTTGTTGGAGAACTTTCAAGGAAATATTGTGTTGATGATGGCGGTTCATGCCAATTAGGTTTCAAGGATAAAAGGTTGGAACATGGGCAATCATTTCCTGGAGATGGTAGTGGTAATTTTTCTGTTGGCAGGTAGAATTGGAACATGCAATTTAAGGATGCTACCTCTGCTACTCAAGCAACGGCTGAGTTTGCAGAACATGCAAGCCTAGCTGCCAGAGCTGTTGTAGAACGTTTAAGGCAATATTGTGTTGATGATGGTGGTTCATGCCACTTAAGTTTCAAGGATAAAAGGTTGGAACATGGGCAATCATTTCCTGGAGATGGTAATGGTAATTGTTCTATTGGCAAGCAGAATTGGAACATGAAATTTAAGGATACTACCTCTGCTGCTCAAGCAGTGGCTGAGTTTGGAGAACATGCAAGCCTAGCTACCATTGTTGTTGGAGAACTTTCAAGGAAATATTGTGTTGATTATGGCGGTTCATGCCACATAGGTTTCAAGGAAGAAAGGTTGGAACATGGACAATCATTTCCTTGAGATGGTAATGGTAATTTTTCTGTTGGCAGGTAGAATTGGAACATGCAATTTAAGGATGCTACCTCTGCTACTCAAGCAGCGGCTGAGTTTACAGAACATGCAAGCCTAGCTGCCAGAGCTGTTGTAGAACTTTCAAGGCAATATTGTGTTGATGATGGTGGTTCATGCCACTTAGGATTCAAGGATAAAAGGTTGGAACATGGGCAATCATTTCCTGGAGATGGTAATGGTAATTGTTCTATTGGCAAGCAGAATTGGAACATGAAATTTAAGGATACTACCTCTGCTGCTCAAGCAGTGGCTGAGTTTGGAGAACATGCAAGCCTAGCTGCCAGAACTGTTGGAGAACTTTCAAGGCAATATTGTGTTGATGATGGTGGTTCATGCCACTTAGGTTTCAAGGCTGAAAGGTTGGAACATGGGCAATCATTTCCTGGAGATGGTAATGGTAATTTTTCTTTTGGCAGGTAGAATTGGAACATGAAATTTAAGGATGCTACCTCTGCTACTCAAGCAGCGGTTAAGTTTGGAGAACATGCAAGCCTAGCTGCCAGAGCTATTGGAGAACTTTCAAGGCAATATTGTGTTGATGATGGTGGTTCATGCCACTTAGGTTTCAAGGAGGAAAGGTTGCAACATGGGAAATCAATTCCTGGAGATGGTAATGGTAATTTTTCTGTTGGCAGGTAGAATTGGAACATGCAATTTAAGGATGCTACCTCTGCTACTTAAGCAGCGGCTCAGTTTGCAGAACATGCAAGCCTAGCTGCCAGAGCTGTTGTAGAACTTTCAAGGCAATATTGTGTTGATGATTATGGTTCATGCCACTTAGGTTTCAAGGATAAAAGGTTGGAACATGGGCAATCATTTCCTGGAGATGGTAATGGTAATTGTTCTATTGGCAAGCAGAATTGGAACATGAAATTTAAGGATACTACCTCTGCTGCTCAAGGAGTGGCTGAGTTTGGAGAACATGCAAGCCTAGCTGCCAGAGTTGTTGGAGAACTTTCAAGGAAATATTGTGTTGATGATGGCGGTTCATGCCACTTAGGTTTCAAGGATAAAAGGTTGGAACATGGGCAATCATTTCCTGGAGATGGTAGTGGTAATTTTTCTGTTGGCAGGTAGAATTGGAACATGCAATTTAAGGATGCTACCTCTGCTACTCAAGCAACGGCTGAGTTTGCAGAACATGCAAGCCTAGCTGCCAGAGCTGTTGTAGAACGTTCAAGGCAATATTGTGTTGATGATGGTGGTTCATGCCACTTAGGTTTCAAGGATAAAAGGTTGGAACATGGGCAATCATTTCCTGGAGATGGTAATGGTAATTGTTCTATTGGCAAGCAGAATTGGAACATGAAATTTAAGGATACTACCTCTGCTGCTCAAGCAGTGGCTGAGTTTGGAGAACATGTAAGCCTAGCTACCATAGTTGTTGGAGAACATTCAAGGAAATATTGTGTTGATAATGGCGGTTCATGCCACTTAGGTTTCAAGGATGAAAGGTTGGAACATGGACAATCATTTCCTTGAGATAGTAATGGTATTTTTTCTGTTGGCAGGTAGAATTGGAACATGCAATTTAAGGATGCTACCTCTGCTACTCAAGCAGCGGCTGAGTTTGTAGAACATGCAAGCCTAGCTACCAGAGCTGTTGTAGAACGTTCAAGGCAATATTGTGTTGATGATGGCGGTTCATGCCACTTAGGTTTCAAGGATAAAAGGTTGGAACATGGGCAATCATTTCCTGGAGATGGTAATGGTAATTGTTCTATTGGCAAGAAGAATTGGAACATGAAATTTAATGATACTACCTCTGCTGCTCAAGCAGTGGCTGAGTTTGGAGAACATGCTAGCCTACCTGCCAGAACTGTTGGAGAACTTTCAAGGCAATATTGTGTCGATGATGGTGGTTCATGCCACTTAGGTTTCAAGGCTGAAAGGTTGGAACATGGGCAATCATTTCCTGGAGATGGTAATGGTAATTTTTCTGTTGGCAGGTAGAATTGGAGCATGAAATTTAAGGATGCTACCTCTGCTACTCATGCAGCGGTTAAGTTTTGAGAACATGCAAGCCTAGCTGCCAGAGCTGTTGGAGAACTTTCAAGGCAATATTATGTTGATGATGGTGGTTCATGCCACTTAGGTTTCAAGGATGAAAGGTTGCAACATGGGAAATCAATTCCTGGAGATGGTAATGGTAATTTTTCTGTTGGCAGGTAGAATTGGAACATGCAATTTAAGGATGCTACCTCTGCTACTCAAGCAGCGGCTGAGTTTGCAGAACATGCAAGCCTAGCTGCCAGAGCTGTTGTAGAACTTTCAAGGCAATATTGTGTTGGAACATGGGCAATCATTTCCTGGAGATAGTAATGGTAATTGTTTTATTGGCAAGCAGAATTGGAACATGAAATTTAAGGATACTACCTCTGCTGCTCAAGCAACGGCTGATTTTGGAGAACATGCAAACCTAGCTGCCAGAGCTGTTAGAGAACTTTTAAGGAAATATTATGTTGATGATGGCGGTTCATGCAACTTAGGTTTCAAGGATGAAAGGTTGGAACGTGGGCAATCATTTCCTTAAGATGGTAATGGTAATTTTTCTGTTGGTAGGCAGTATTAGAACATGAAATTTAAGGATGCTACCTCTGCTGCTCAAGCAGCGGCTGAGTTTGGAGAACATGCAAGCCTAGCTGCCAGAGTTGTTGGAGACCTTTCAAGGAAATATTGTGTTGATGATGGCGGTTCATGCCACTTAGGTTTCAAGGATGAAAGGTTGGAACATGGGAAATTATTTCCTTGAGATGGTAATGGTAATTTTTCTGTTCGTAGGCAGTATTGGAACGTGAAATTTAAGGATGCTACCTCTGCTGCTCAAGCAGCGGCTGAGTTTGGAGAACATGCAAACCTAGCTGCCAGAGCTGTTGGAGAACTTTCAAGGCAATATTGTGTTGATGATGGTGGTTCATGCCACTTAGGTTTCAACGATAAAAGTTTTAAACATGGGCAAGCATTTCCTGGAGATGGTAATGGTAATTTTTTTGTTGGCAAGCAGAATTGGAACATGAAATTTAAGGATACTACGTCTGCTGCTCATATAGCGGCTGAGTTTGGAGAACATGCAAGCCTAGCTGCCAGAGCTGTTGGAGAACATTCAAGGCAATATTGTGTTGATGATGGTGGTTCATGCCACTGAGGTTTCAAGGATGAAAGGTTGGAACATGGGAAATCAATTCCTGGAGATGGTAATGGTAATTTTTCTGTTTGCAGGTAGAATTGGAACATGCAATTTAAAGATGCTACCTCTGCTACTCAAGCAGTGGCTGAGTTTGGAGAACATGCAAGCCTAGCTGCCAGAGCTATTGGAGAACTTTCAAGGAAATATTGTGTTGATGATGGCGGTTCATGCCACTTAGGTTTCAAGGATAAAAGGTTGGAACATGGGCAATCATTTCCTGGAGATGGTAATGGTAATTGTTCTATTGGCAAGCAGAATTGGAACATGAAATTTAAGGATACTACCTCTGCTGCTCAAGCAGTGGCTGAGTTTGGAGAACATGTAAGCCTAGCTACCATAGTTGTTGGAGAACATTCAAGGAAATATTGTGTTGATAATGGCGGTTCATGCCACTTAGGTTTCAAGGATGAAAGGTTGGAACATGGACAATCATTTCCTTGAGATAGTAATGGTATTTTTTCTGTTGGCAGGTAGAATTGGAACATGCAATTTAAGGATGCTACCTCTGCTACTCAAGCAGCGGCTGAGTTTGTAGAACATGCAAGCCTAGCTACCAGAGCTGTTGTAGAACGTTCAAGGCAATATTGTGTTGATGATGGCGGTTCATGCCACTTAGGTTTCAAGGATAAAAGGTTGGAACATGGGCAATCATTTCCTGGAGATGGTAATGGTAATTGTTCTATTGGCAAGAAGAATTGGAACATGAAATTTAATGATACTACCTCTGCTGCTCAAGCAGTGGCTGAGTTTGGAGAACATGCTAGCCTACCTGCCAGAACTGTTGGAGAACTTTCAAGGCAATATTGTGTCGATGATGGTGGTTCATGCCACTTAGGTTTCAAGGCTGAAAGGTTGGAACATGGGCAATCATTTCCTGGAGATGGTAATGGTAATTTTTCTGTTGGCAGGTAGAATTGGAGCATGAAATTTAAGGATGCTACCTCTGCTACTCATGCAGCGGTTAAGTTTTGAGAACATGCAAGCCTAGCTGCCAGAGCTGTTGGAGAACTTTCAAGGCAATATTATGTTGATGATGGTGGTTCATGCCACTTAGGTTTCAAGGATGAAAGGTTGCAACATGGGAAATCAATTCCTGGAGATGGTAATGGTAATTTTTCTGTTGGCAGGTAGAATTGGAACATGCAATTTAAGGATGCTACCTCTGCTACTCAAGCAGCGGCTGAGTTTGCAGAACATGCAAGCCTAGCTGCCAGAGCTGTTGTAGAACTTTCAAGGCAATATTGTGTTGGAACATGGGCAATCATTTCCTGGAGATAGTAATGGTAATTGTTTTATTGGCAAGCAGAATTGGAACATGAAATTTAAGGATACTACCTCTGCTGCTCAAGCAACGGCTGATTTTGGAGAACATGCAAGCCTAGCTGCCAGAGCTGTTAGAGAACTTTTAAGGAAATATTATGTTGATGATGGCGGTTCATGCAACTTAGGTTTCAAGGATGAAAGGTTGGAACGTGGGCAATCATTTCCTTAAGATGGTAATGGTAATTTTTCTGTTGGTAGGCAGTATTAGAACATGAAATTTAAGGATGCTACCTCTGCTGCTCAAGCAGCGGCTGAGTTTGGAGAACATGCAAGCCTAGCTGCCAGAGTTGTTGGAGACCTTTCAAGGAAATATTGTGTTGATGATGGCGGTTCATGCCACTTAGGTTTCAAGGATGAAAGGTTGGAACATGGGAAATTATTTCCTTGAGATGGTAATGGTAATTTTTCTGTTCGTAGGCAGTATTGGAACGTGAAATTTAAGGATGCTACCTCTGCTGCTCAAGCAGCGGCTGAGTTTGGAGAACATGCAAACCTAGCTGCCAGAGCTGTTGGAGAACTTTCAAGGCAATATTGTGTTGATGATGGTGGTTCATGCCACTTAGGTTTCAACGATAAAAGTTTTAAACATGGGCAAGCATTTCCTGGAGATGGTAATGGTAATTTTTTTGTTGGCAAGCAGAATTGGAACATGAAATTTAAGGATACTACGTCTGCTGCTCATATAGCGGCTGAGTTTGGAGAACATGCAAGCCTAGCTGCCA
Organism: Nicotiana tomentosiformis; assembly: GCF_000390325.3. Lineage (NCBI taxonomy): Eukaryota > Viridiplantae > Streptophyta > Magnoliopsida > Solanales > Solanaceae > Nicotiana > Nicotiana tomentosiformis. Next base: position 178,964 of record NW_027174632.1, read on the forward strand.
GAGCTGTTGGAGAACATTCAAGGCAATATTGTGTTGATGATGGTGGTTCATGCCACTGAGGTTTCAAGGATGAAAGGTTGGAACATGGGAAATCAATTCCTGGAGATGGTAATGGTAATTTTTCTGTTTGCAGGTAGAATTGGAACATGCAATTTAAAGATGCTACCTCTGCTACTCAAGCAGTGGCTGAGTTTGCAGAACATGCAAGCCTAGCTGACAGGGCTGTTGTAGAACTTTTAAGGCAATATTGTGTTGATGATGGTGGTTCATGCCACTTAGGTTTCAAGGATGAAAGGTTGGAACATGGGAAATCAATTCCTGGAGATGGTAATAGTAATTTTTCTGTTGGTAGGTAGAATTGGAACATGCAATTTAAGGATGCTACCTCTGCTACTCAAGCAGCGGCTGAGTTTGCAGAACATGCAAGCCTAGCTGCCAGAGCGGTTGTAGAACTTTCAAGGCAATATTGTGTTGATGATGGTGGTTCTTGCCACTTAGGTTTCAATGATAAAACGTTGGATCATGGGCAATCATTTCCTAGAGAAGGTAATGGTAATTGTTCTGTTGGCAAGTAGAATTAGAACATGAAATTTAAGGATACTACCTCTGCTGCTCAAGCAGCGGCTGAGTTTGGAGAACATGCAAGCCTAGCTGCCAGAGCTGTTGGAGAACTTTCAAGGCAATATTATGTTGATGATGGTGGTTCATGCCACTTAGGTTTCAATGATGAAAGTTTTAAACATGGGCAAGCATTTCCTGGAGATGGTAATGGTAATTGTTTTGTTGGCAAGCAGAATTGGAACATGAAATTTAAGGATACTACGTCTGCTGCTCAAGTAGCGGCTGAGTTTGCAGAACATGCAAGCCTAGCTGCCAGTGCTGTTGGAGAACTTTCAAGGCAATATTGTGTTGATGATGGTGGTTCATGCCACTTAGGTTTTAAGGATTAAAGGTTGGAACATGGGCAAGCATTTCCTGGAGATGGTAATGGTAATTTTTCTGTTGGCAGGCAGAATTGGAACATGCAATTTAAGGATGCTACCTCTGCTACTCAAGCAGCGGCTGAGTTTGCAGAACATGCAAGCCTAGCTGCCAGAGCGGTTGTAGAAATTTCAAGGCAATATTGTGTTGATGATGGTGGTTCATGCCACTTAGGTTTCAAGGATAAAAGGTTGGATCATGGGCAATCATTTCCTAGAGAAGTTAATGGTAATTGTTCTGTTGACAAGCTGAATTGGAACATGAAATTTAAGGATACTACCTCTGCTGCTCAAGCAGCGGCTGAGTTTGGAGAACATGCAAGCCTAGCTGCCAGAGCTGTTGGAGAACTTTCAAGGCAATATTGTGTTGATGATAGTGGTTCATGCCACTTAGGTTTCAAGGATGAAAGGTTGGAACATGGGGAATCATTTCCTTGAGATGGTAATGGTAATTTTTCTGTTGGTAGGCAGTATTGGAACATGAAATTTAAGGATACTACCTCTGCTGCTAAAGCAGCAGCTGAGTTTGTAGAACATGCAAGCCTAGCTGCCAGAGCTGTTGGAGAACTTTCAAGCCAATATTATGTTGATGATGGTGGTTCATGCCACTTAGGTTTTAACGATGAAAGTTTTGAACATGGGCTAGCATTTCCTGGAGATGGTAATGGTAATTTTTCTGTTGGCAAGCAGAATTGGAACATGAAATTTAAGGATACTACGTCTGCTACTCAAGCAGCGGCTGAGTTTGGAGAACATGCAAGCCTGGCTTCCAGAGCTGTTGGAGAACTTTCAAGGTAATATTGTGTTGATGATGGTGGTTCATGCCACTTAGGTTTCAAGGATGAAAGGTTGGAACATGGGCAATCATTTCTTGGAGATGGTAATGGTAATTGTTCTATTGGCAAGCAGAATTGGAACATGAAATTTAAGGATACTACCTCTGCTGCTCAAGTAGCGGCTGAGTTTGGAGAACATGCAAGCCTAGCTGCCAGAGCTGTTGGAGAACTTTCAAGGAAATATTGTGTTGATGATGGCGGTTCATGCCACTTAGGTTTCTAGGATGAAAGGTTGGAACATGGGCAATCATTTCCTGGAGATGGTAATGGTAATTGTTCTATTGGCAAGCAGAATTGGAACATGAAATTTAAGGATACTACCTCTGCTGCTCAAGTAGCGGCTGAGTTTGGAGAACATGCAAGCCTAGCTGCCAGAGCTGTTGGAGAACTTTCAAGGAAATATTGTGTTGATGATGGCGGTTCATGCCACTTAGGTTTCTAGGATGAAAGGTTGGAACATGGGCAATCATTTCCTGGAGATGGTAATGGTAATTTTTCTATTGGCAAGCAGAATTGGAACATGAAATTTAAGGATACTACCTCTGCTGCTCAAGTAGCGGCTGAGTTTGGAGAACATGCAAGCCTAACTGCCAGAGCTGTTGGAGAACTTTCAAGGAAATATTGTGTTGATGATGGCGGTTCATGCCACTTAGGTTTCTAGGATGAAAGGTTGGAACATGGGCAATCATTTCCTTGAGATGGTAATGGTAATTTTTCTGTTGGTAGGCGGTATTGGAACATGAAATTTAAGGATGCTACCTCTGCTGCTCAAGCAGCGGCTGAGTTTGGAGAACATGCAAGCCTAGCTGCCAGAGCTGTTGGAGAACTTTCAAGGCAATATTGTGTTGATGATGGTGGTTCATGCCACTTAGGTTTCAAGGATGAAAGGTTGGAACATGGGCAATCATTTCCTGGAGATGGTAATGGTAATTGTTCTATTGGCAAGCAGAATTGGAACATGAAATTTAAGGATACTACCTCTGCTGCTCAAGTAGCGGCTGAGTTTGGAGAACATGCAAGCCTAGCTGCCAGAGCTGTTGGAGAACTTTCAAGGAAATATTGTGTTGATGATGGCGGTTCATGCCACTTAGGTTTCTAGGATGAAAGGTTGGAACATGGGCAATCATTTCCTGGAGATGGTAATGGTAATTGTTCTATTGGCAAGCAGAATTGGAACATGAAATTTAAGGATACTACCTCTGCTGCTCAAGTAGCGGCTGAGTTTGGAGAACATGCAAGCCTAACTGCCAGAGCTGTTGGAGAACTTTCAAGGAAATATTGTGTTGATGATGGCGGTTCATGCCACTTAGGTTTCTAGGATGAAAGGTTGGAACATGGGCAATCATTTCCTTGAGATGGTAATGGTTATTTTTCTGTTGGTAGGCGGTATTGGAACATGAAATTTAAGGATGCTACCTCTGCTGCTCAAGCAGCGTCTGAGTTTGGAGAACATGCAAGCCTAGCTGCCAGAGCTGTTGGAGAACTTTCAAGGCAATATTGTGTTGATGATGGTGGTTCATGCCACTTAGGTTTCAAGGATGAAAGGTTGGAACATGGGCAATCATTTCCTGGAGATGGTAATGGTAATTGTTCTATTGGCAAGCAGAATTGGAACATGAAATTTAAGGATACTACCTCTGCTGCTCAAGTAGCGGCTGAGTTTGGAGAACATGCAAGCCTAGCTGCCAGAGCTGTTGGAGAACTTTCAAGGAAATATTGTGTTGATGATGGCGGTTCATGCCACTTAGGTTTCAAGGATGAAAGGTTGGAACATGGGCAATCATTTCCTGGAGATGGTAATGGTAATTGTTCTATTGGTAGGCGGTATTGGAACATGAAATTTAAGGATGCTACCTTTGCTGCTCAAGCAGCGTCTGAGTTTGGAGAACATGCAAGCCTAGCTGCCAGAGCTGTTGGAGAACTTTCAAGGCAATATTATATTGATGATGGTGGTGGTTCATGCCACTTAGGTTTCAACTATGAAAGTTTTGAACATGGGCAAGCATTTCCTGGAGATGGTAATGGTAATTTTTCTGTTGGCAAGCAGAATTGGAACATGAAATTTAAGGATACTACGTCTGCTGCTCAAGCAGCGGCTCAGTTTGGAGAACATGCAAGCCTAGCTGCCAGTGCTGTTGGAGAACTTTCAAGGCAATATTGTGTTGATGATGGTGGTTCATGCCACTTAGGTTTTAAGGATTAAAGGTTGGAACATGGGCAAGCATTTCCTGGAGATGGTAATGGTAATTTTTCTGTTGGCAGGCAGAATTGGAACATGAAATTTAAGGATGCTACCTCTGCTACTCAAGCAGCGGCTGAGTTTGCAGAACATGCAAGCCTAGCTGCCAGAGCGGTTGTAGAAATTTCAAGGCAATATTGTGTTGATGATGGTGGTTCATGCCACTTAGGTTTCAAGGATAAAAGGTTGGATCATGGGCAATCATTTCCTAGAGAAGTTAATGGTAATTGTTCTGTTGACAAGCTGAATTGGAACATGAAATTTAAGGATACTACCTCTGCTGCTCAAGCAGCGGCTGAGTTTGGAGAACATGCAAGCCTAGCTGCCAGAGCTGTTGGAGAACTTTCAAGGCAATATTGTGTTGATGATAGTGGTTCATGCCACTTAGGTTTCAAGGATGAAAGGTTGGAACATGGGGAATCATTTCCTTGAGATGGTAATGGTAATTTTTCTGTTGGTAGGCAGTATTGGAACATGAAATTTAAGGATACTACCTCTGCTGCTAAAGCAGCAGCTGAGTTTGTAGAACATGCAAGCCTAGCTGCCAGAGCTGTTGGAGAACTTTCAAGCCAATATTATGTTGATGATGGTGGTTCATGCCACTTAGGTTTTAACGATGAAAGTTTTGAACATGGGCTAGCATTTCCTGGAGATGGTAATGGTAATTTTTCTGTTGGCAAGCAGAATTGGAACATGAAATTTAAGGATACTACGTCTGCTACTCAAGCAGCGGCTGAGTTTGGAGAACATGCAAGCCTGGCTTCCAGAGCTGTTGGAGAACTTTCAAGGTAATATTGTGTTGATGATGGTGGTTCATGCCACTTAGGTTTCAAGGATGAAAGGTTGGAACATGGGCAATCATTTCTTGGAGATGGTAATGGTAATTGTTCTATTGGCAAGCAGAATTGGAACATGAAATTTAAGGATACTACCTCTGCTGCTCAAGTAGCGGCTGAGTTTGGAGAACATGCAAGCCTAGCTGCCAGAGCTGTTGGAGAACTTTCAAGGAAATATTGTGTTGATGATGGCGGTTCATGCCACTTAGGTTTCTAGGATGAAAGGTTGGAACATGGGCAATCATTTCCTGGAGATGGTAATGGTAATTGTTCTATTGGCAAGCAGAATTGGAACATGAAATTTAAGGATACTACCTCTGCTGCTCAAGTAGCGGCTGAGTTTGGAGAACATGCAAGCCTAGCTGCCAGAGCTGTTGGAGAACTTTCAAGGAAATATTGTGTTGATGATGGCGGTTCATGCCACTTAGGTTTCTAGGATGAAAGGTTGGAACATGGGCAATCATTTCCTGGAGATGGTAATGGTAATTGTTCTATTGGCAAGCAGAATTGGAACATGAAATTTAAGGATACTACCTCTGCTGCTCAAGTAGCGGCTGAGTTTGGAGAACATGCAAGCCTAACTGCCAGAGCTGTTGGAGAACTTTCAAGGAAATATTGTGTTGATGATGGCGGTTCATGCCACTTAGGTTTCTAGGATGAAAGGTTGGAACATGGGCAATCATTTCCTTGAGATGGTAATGGTTATTTTTCTGTTGGTAGGCGGTATTGGAACATGAAATTTAAGGATGCTACCTCTGCTGCTCAAGCAGCGTCTGAGTTTGGAGAACATGCAAGCCTAGCTGCCAGAGCTGTTGGAGAACTTTCAAGGCAATATTGTGTTGATGATGGTGGTTCATGCCACTTAGGTTTCAAGGATGAAAGGTTGGAACATGGGCAATCATTTCCTGGAGATGGTAATGGTAATTGTTCTATTGGCAAGCAGAATTGGAACATGAAATTTAAGGATACTACCTCTGCTGCTCAAGTAGCGGCTGAGTTTGGAGAACATGCAAGCCTAGCTGCCAGAGCTGTTGGAGAACTTTCAAGGAAATATTGTGTTGATGATGGCGGTTCATGCCACTTAGGTTTCAAGGATGAAAGGTTGGAACATGGGCAATCATTTCCTGGAGATGGTAATGGTAATTGTTCTATTGGTAGGCGGTATTGGAACATGAAATTTAAGGATGCTACCTTTGCTGCTCAAGCAGCGTCTGAGTTTGGAGAACATGCAAGCCTAGCTGCCAGAGCTGTTGGAGAACTTTCAAGGCAATATTATATTGATGATGGTGGTGGTTCATGCCACTTAGGTTTCAACTATGAAAGTTTTGAACATGGGCAAGCATTTCCTGGAGATGGTAATGGTAATTTTTCTGTTGGCAAGCAGAATTGGAACATGAAATTTAAGGATACTACGTCTGCTGCTCAAGCAGCGGCTCAGTTTGGAGAACATGCAAGCCTAGCTGCCAGTGCTGTTGGAGAACTTTCAAGGCAATATTGTGTTGATGATGGTGGTTCATGCCACTTAGGTTTTAAGGATTAAAGGTTGGAACATGGGCAAGCATTTCCTGGAGATGGTAATGGTAATTTTTCTGTTGGCAGGCAGAATTGGAACATGAAATTTAAGGATACTACCTCTGCTGCTCATGCAGCGGCTGAGTTTGCAGAACATGCAAGCCTAGCTGCTAGAGCTGTTGTAGAACTTTCAAGGCAATATTGTGTTGATGATGGTAGTTCATGCCACTTAGGTTTCAAGGATGAAAGGTTGGAACATGGACAATCATTTCCTGGAGATGGTAATGGTAATTGTTCTATTGGCAAGAAGATTTGGAACATGAAATTTAAGGATACTACCTCTACTGCTCAAGCAGCGGCTGAGTTTGGAGAACATGCAAGCCTAGCTGCCAGAGCTGTTGGAGTTCTTTCAAGGAAATATTGTGTTGATGATGGCGGTTCATGCCACTTAGGTTTCAAGGATGAAAGGTTGGAACATGGGCAATCATTTCCTTGAGATGGTAATAGTAATTTTTCTGTTGGTAGACAATATTGTAACATGAAATTTAAGGATGCTACCTCTGCTGCTCAAGCAGCGGCTGAGTTTGAAGAACATGCAAGCCTAGCTGCCAGAGCTGTTGGAGAACTTTCAAGGCAATATTATGTTGATGATGGTGGTTCATGCCACTTATGTTTCAACGATGAATGTTTTGAACATGGGCAAGCATTTTCTGGAGATGGTAATGGTAATTTTTCTGTTGGCAAGCAGAATTGGAACATGAAATTTAAGGATACTACGTCTGCTGCTCAAGCAGCGACTGAGTTTGGAGAACATGCAAACCTAGCTGCCAGAGCTGTTGGAAAACTTTCAAGGCAATATTGTGTTGATGATGGTGGTTCATGCCACTTAGCTTTCAAGGATGAAAGGTTGGAACATGGGCAAGCATTTCCTGGAGATGGTAATGGTAATTTTTCTGTTGGTAAGCAGAATTGGAACATGAAATTTAAGGATACTACCTCTACTGCTCAAGCAACGGTTGAGTTTGCAAAACATGCTAGCCTAGCTGCCAGAGAGGTTATAGAACTTTCAAGGCAATATTGTATTGATGATGGTGGTTCATGCCACTTAGGTTTCAAGGATAAAAGGTTGGAACATGGGCAATCATTTCCTTGAGATGGTAATGGTAATTGTTCTGTTGGCATGCAGTATTGGAACCTAAAATTTAAGGATGCTACCTCTGCTGCTCAAGCAGCGGCTGAGTTTGGAGAACATGCAAGCCTAGCAGCCAGAGCTGTTGGAGAACTTTCAAGGCAATTTTGTGTTGATGATGGTGGTTCATGCCACTTTGATTTCAAGGATGAAAGGTTGGAACATGGGCAATCATTTCCTTGAGATGGTAATGGTAATTTTTCTGTTGGTAGGCAGTACTGGAAATGAAATTTAAGGATGCTACCTCTGCTACTCAAGTAGCGGCTGAGTTTGGAGAACATGCAAGCCTAGCTGCCAGAGCTGTTGGAGAACTTTCAAGGCAATATTATGTTGATGATGGTGGTTCATGCCACTTAGGTTTCAACGATGAAAGTTTTGAACATGGGCAAGCATTTCTTGGAGATGGTAATGGTAATTGTTCTGTTGGCAAGCAGAATTGGAACATGATATTTAAGGATACTACCTCTGCTGCTCAAGCAGCGGCTGAGTTTGGAGAACATGCAAGCCTAGCTGCCAGAGCTGTTGGAGAACTTTCAAGGAAATACTGTATTGATGATGGTGGTTCATGCCACTTAGGTTTCAAGGATGAAAGGTTGGAACATGGGCAATCATTTCCTTGAGATGGTAATGGTAATTTTTCTGTTGGTAGGCAGTATTGGAACGTGAAATTTAAGGATGCTACCTCTGCTGCTCAAGCAGCGGCTGAGTTTGGAGAACATACAAGCCTAGCTGCCAGAGCTGTTAGAGAACTTTCAAGGCAATATTATGTTGATGATGGTTGTTCATGCCACTTAGGTTTCAACGATGAAAGTTTTGAACATGGGCAAGCATTTTCTGGAGATGGTAAAGGTAATTTTTCTGTTGGCAAGCAGAATTGGAACATGAAATTTAAGGATACTACGTCTGCTGCTCAAGCAGCGACTGAGTTTGGAGAACATGCAAACCTAGCTGCCAGATCTGTTGGAGAACTATCAAGGCAATATTGTGTTGATGATGGTGGTTCATGCCACTTAGCTTTCAAGGATGAAAAGTTGGAACATGGGCAAGCATTTCCTGGAGATGGTAATGGAAATTTTTCTGTTGGCAAGCAGAATTGGAACATGAAATTTAAGGATGCTACCTCTGCTGCTCAAGCAACGACTGAGTTTGCAGAACATGCAAGCCTAGCTGCCAGAGATGTTGTAGAACTTTCAAGGCAATATTGTATTGATGATGGTGGTTCATGCTTAGGTTTCAAGGATAAAAGGTTGGAACATGGGCAATAATTTCCTTGAGATGGTAATGGTAATTGTTCTGTTGGCATGCAGTTTTGGAACATGAAATTTAAGGATGCTACCTCTGCTGCTCAAGCAGCGGCTGAGTTTGGAGAACATGCAAGCCTAGCAGCCAGAGCTGTTGGAGAACTTTCAAGGAAATTTTGTGTTGATGATGGTGGTTCATGCCACTTTGATTTCAAGGATGAAAGGTTGGTACATGGGCAATCATTTCCTTGAGATGGTAATGGTAATTTTTCTGTTGGTAGGCAATATTGGAAAATGAAATTTAAGGATACTACGTCTGCTGCTCAAGCAGTGGCTGAGTTGGGAGAACATGCAAGCCTAGCTGCCAGTGCTGTTGGAGAACTTTCAAGGCAATATTGTGTTGATTATGATGGTTCATGCCACTTAGGTTTCAAGGATTAAAGGTTGGAACATGGGCAAGCATTTCCTGGAGATGGTAATGGTAATTTTTCTGTTGGCAAGCAGAATTGGAACATGAAATTTAAGGATACTACCTCTGCTGCTCAAGCAGTGGCTGAGTTTGCAGAACATGCAAGCCTAGCTGCCAGAGCTGTTGTAGAACTTTCAAGGCAATATTGTGTTGATGATGGTAGTTCATGCCACTTAGGATTCAAGGATGAAAGGTTGGAACATGGACAATAATTTCCTGGAGATGGTAATGGTAATTGTTCTATTGGCAAGAAGAATTGGAACATGAAATTTAAGGATACTACCTCTGCTGCTCAAGCAGCGGCTGAGTTTGGAGAACATGCAAGCCTAGCTGCCAGAGCTGTTGGAGTACTTTCAAGGAAATATTGTGTTGATAATGGCGGTTCATGCCACTTAGGTTTCAAGGATGAAAGGTTGGAACATGGGCAATCATTTCCTTGAGATGGTAATAGTAATTTTTCTGTTGGTAGACAATATTGTAACATGAAATTTAAGGATGCTACCTCTGCTGCTCAAGCAGCGGCTGAGTTTGGAGAACATGCAAGCCTAGCTGCCAGAGCTGTTGGAGAACTTTCAAGGCAATATTATGTTGATGATGGTGGTTCATGCCACCTATGTTTCAACGATGAATGTTTTGAACATGGGCAAGCATTTTCTGGAGATGGTAATGGTAATTTTTCTGTTGGCAAGCAGAATTGGAACATGAAATTTAAGGATACTACGTCTGCTGCTCAAGCAGTGACTGAGTTTGGAGAACATGCAAACCTAGCTGCCAGAGCTGTTGGAGAACTTTCAAGGCAATATTGTGTTGATGATGGTGGTTCATGCCACTTAGCTTTCAAGGATGAAAGGTTGGAACATGGGCAAGTATTTCCTGGAGATGGTAATGGTAATTTTTCTGTTGGCAAGCAGAATTGGAACATGAAATTTAAGGATACTACCTCTGCTGCTCAAGCAACGGCTGAGTTTGCAGAACATGCAAGCCTAGCTGCCAGAGATGTTATAGAACTTTCAAGGCAATATTGTATTGATGATGGTGGTTCATGCCACTTAAGTTTCAAGGATAAAAGGTTGGAAATGGGCAATCATTTCCTTGAGATGGTAATGGTAATTGTTCTGTTGGCATGCAGTATTGGAATATGAAATTTAAGAATGCCACCTCTGCTGCTCAAGCAGCGGCTGAGTTTGGAGAACATGCAAGCCTAGCAGCCAGAGCTGTTGGAGAACTTTCAAGGCAATTTTGTGTTGATGATGGTGGTTCATGCCACTTTGATTTCAAGGATGAAAGGTTGGAACATGGGCAATCATTTCCTTGAGATGGTAATGGTAATTTTTCTGTTGGCAGGCAGTATTGGAAAATGAAATTTAAGGATGCTACCTCTGCTACTCAAGCAGCGGCTGAGTTTGGAGAACATGCAAGCCTAGCTGCCAGAGCTGTTGGAGAACTTTCAAGGCAATATTATGTTGATGATGGTGGTTCATGCCACTTAGGTTTCAATGATGAAAGTTTTGAACATGGGCAAGCGTTTCTTGGAGATGGTAATGGTAATTGTTCTGTTGGCGAGCAGAATTGGAACATGATATTTAAGGATACTACCTCTGCTGCTCAAGCAGCGGCTGAGTTTGGAGAACATGCAAGCCTAGCTGCCAGAGCTGTTGGAGTACTTTCAAGGAAATATTGTGTTGATAATGGCGGTTCATGCCACTTAGGTTTCAAGGATGAAAGGTTGGAACATGGGCAATCATTTCCTTGAGATGGTAATAGTAATTTTTCTGTTGGTAGACAATATTGTAACATGAAATTTAAGGATGCTACCTCTGCTGCTCAAGCAGCGGCTGAGTTTGGAGAACATGCAAGCCTAGCTGCCAGAGCTGTTGGAGAACTTTCAAGGCAATATTATGTTGATGATGGTGGTTCATGCCACCTATGTTTCAACGATGAATGTTTTGAACATGGGCAAGCATTTTCTGGAGATGGTAATGGTAATTTTTCTGTTGGCAAGCAGAATTGGAACATGAAATTTAAGGATACTACGTCTGCTGCTCAAGCAGTGACTGAGTTTGGAGAACATGCAAACCTAGCTGCCAGAGCTGTTGGAGAACTTTCAAGGCAATATTGTGTTGATGATGGTGGTTCATGCCACTTAGCTTTCAAGGATGAAAGGTTGGAACATGGGCAAGTATTTCCTGGAGATGGTAATGGTAATTTTTCTGTTGGCAAGCAGAATTGGAACATGAAATTTAAGGATACTACCTCTGCTGCTCAAGCAACGGCTGAGTTTGCAGAACATGCAAGCCTAGCTGCCAGAGATGTTATAGAACTTTCAAGGCAATATTGTATTGATGATGGTGGTTCATGCCACTTAGGTTTCAAGGATAAAAGGTTGGAAATGGGCAATCATTTCCTTGAGATGGTAATGGTAATTGTTCTGTTGGCATGCAGTATTGGAATATGAAATTTAAGAATGCCACCTCTGCTGCTCAAGCAGCGGCTGAGTTTGGAGAACATGCAAGCCTAGCAGCCAGAGCTGTTGGAGAACTTTCAAGGCAATTTTGTGTTGATGATGGTGGTTCATGCCACTTTGATTTCAAGGATGAAAGGTTGGAACATGGGCAATCATTTCCTTGAGATGGTAATGGTAATTTTTCTGTTGGTAGGCAGTATTGGAAAATGAAATTTAAGGATACTACCTCTGCTACTCAAGCAGCGGCTGAGTTTGGAGAACATGCAAGCCTAGCTGCCATAGCTGTTGGAGAACTTTCAAGGCAATATTATGTTGATGATGGTGGTTCATGCCACTTAGGTTTCAATGATGAAAGTTTTGAACATGGGCAAGCATTTCTTGGAGATGGTAATGGTAATTGTTCTGTTGGCGAGCAGAATTGGAACATGATATTTAAGGATACTACCTCTGCTGCTCAAGCAGCGGCTGAGTTTGGAGAACATGCAAGCCTAGCTGCCAGAGCTGTTGGAGAACTTTCAAGGAAATATTGTATTGATGATAGCGGTTCATGCCACTTAGGTTTCAAGGATGAAAGGTTGGAACATGGGCAATCATTTCCTTGAGATGGTAATGGTAATTTTTCTGTTGGAAGGCAGTATTGGAACGTGAAATTTAAGGATGCTACCTCTGCTGCTCAAGCAGCGGCTGAGTTTGGAGAACATACAAGCCTAGCTGCCAGAGCTGTTGGAGAACTTTCAAGGCAATATTATGTTGATGATGGTTGTTCATGCCACTTAGGTTTCAACGATGAAAGTTTTGAACATGGGCACGCATTTTCTGGAGATGGTAATGGTAATTTTTCTGTTGGCAAGCAGAATTGGAACATGAAATTTAAGGATACTACGTCTGCTGCTCAAGCAGCGACTGAGTTTGGAGAACATACAAACCTAGCTGCCAGAGCTGTTGGAGAACTATCAAGGCAATATTGTGTTGATGATGGTGGTTCATGCCACTTAGCTTTCAAGGATGAAAGGTTGGAACATGGGCAAGCATTTCCTGGAGATGGTAATGGTAATTTTTCTGTTGGCAAGCTGAATTGGAACATGAAATTTAAGGATGCTACCTCTGCTGCTCAAGCAACGGCTGAGTTTGCAGAACATGCAAGCCTAGCTGCCAGAGATGTTGTAGAACTTTCAAGGCAATATTGTATTGATGATGGTGGTTCATGCAACTTAGGTTTCAAGGATAAAAGGTTGGAACATGGGCAATCATTTCCTTGAGATGGTAATGGTAATTGTTCTGTTGGCATGCAGTATTGGCACATGAAATTTAAGGATGCTACCTCTGCTGCTCAAGCAGCGACTGAGTTTGGAGAACATGCAAGCCTAGCAGCCAGAGCTGTTGGAGAACATTCAAGGCAATTTTGTGTTGATGATGGTGATTCATGCAACTTTGATTTCAAGGATGAAAGGTTGGAACATGGGCAATCATTTCCTTGAGATGGTAATGGTAATTTTTCTGTTGGTAGGCAGTATTGGAAAATGAAATTTAAGGATGCTACCTCTGCTGCTCAAGTAGCGGCTGAGTTCGGAGAACATGCAAGCCTAGCTGCCAGAGCTGTTGGAGAACTTTCAAGGTAATATTATGTTGATGATGGCGGTTCATGCCACTTAGGTTTCAACGATGAAAGTTTTGAACATGGGCAAGCATTTCTTGGAGATGGTAATGGTAATTTTTCTGTTGGTAGGCAGTATAGGAACATGAAATTTAAGGATGCTAGCTCTGCTGCTCAAGCAGCGGCTTAGTTTGGAGAACATGCAAGCCTAGCTGCCAGACATGTTGGAGAACTTTCAAGGCAATATTATGTTGATGATGGTGGTTCATGCCACTTAGGTATCAAGGATGAAAGGTTGGAACATGGAAAATCATTTCCTTGAGATGGTAATGGTAATTGTTCTGTTGGTAGGAAGTATTGGAACATGAAATTTAAGGATGCTACCTCTGCTGCTCAAGCAGCGGCTGAGTTTGGAGAACATGCAAGCCTAGCTGCCAGAGCTGTTGGAGAACTTTCAAGGCAATATTGTGTTGATGATGGTTGTTCATGCCACTTAGGTTTCAATGATGAAAGTTTTGAACATGGGCAAGCATTTCCTGGAGATGGTAATGGTAATTTTTCTGTTGGCAAGAAGAATTGGAACATGATATTTAAGGATACTACCTCTGCTGCTCAAGCAGCGGCTGAATTTGGAGAACATGCAAACCTAGCTGCCAGAGCTTTTGGAGAACTTTCTAGGAAATATTGTGTTGATGATGGCGGTTCATGCCACTTAGGTTTCAAGGATGAAAGGTTGGAACATGGGCAGTCATTTCCTTGAGATGGTAATGGTAATTTTTTGTTGGTAGGCAGTATTGGAACGTGAAATTTAAGGATGCTACCTCTGCTGCTCAAGCAGCTGCTGAGTTTGGAGAACATGCAAGCCTAGCTGCCAGAGCTGTTGGAGAACTTTCAAGGCAATATTGTGTTGATGATGGTTGTTCATGCCACTTAGGTTTCAACGATGAAAGTGTTGAACATGGGCAAGCAATTCCTGGAGATGGTAATGGTAATTTTTCTGTTTGCAAGCAGAATTGGAACATGAAATTTAAGGATACTACGTCTGCTTCTCAAGCAGTGGCTGAGTTTGGAGAACATGCAAACCTAGCTGCCAGAGCTGTTGAAGAACTTTCAAGGCAATATTGTGTTGATGATGGTGGTTCATGCCACTTACGTTTCAAAGATGAAAGGTTGGAACATGGGCAAGCATTTCCTGGAGATGGTAATGGTAATTTTTCTGTTGGCAAGCAGAATTGGAACATGAAATTTAAGGATACTACCTCTGCTGCTCAAGCAACGGCTGAGTTTGTAGAACATGCAAGCCTAGCAGCCAGCGCTGTTGTAGAACTTTCAAGGAAATATTGTGTTGATGATGGCGGTTCATGCCACTTAGGTTTCAAGGATGAAAGGTTGGAATATGGGCAATCATTTCCTTGAGATGGTAATAGTAATTTTTCTGTTGGTAGGCAGTATTGGAACATGAAATTTAAGGATGCTACCTCTGCTGCTCAAGCAGCGGCTGAGTTTGGAGAACACGCAAGCCTAGCTGCCAGACCTGTTGGAGAACTTTCAAGGCAATATTATGTTGATGATAGTGGTTCATGCCACTTTGGTTTCAAGGATGAATGTTTTGAACATGGGCAAGCATTTCCTGGAGATGGTAATGGTAATTTTTCTGTTGGTAGGCAGTATTGGAAAATGATATTTAAGGATGCTACCTCTGCTGCTCAAGCAGCGGCTGAGTTTGGAGAACATGCAAGCCTAGCTGCCAGAGCTGTTGGAGAACTTTCAAGGCAATATTATGTTGATGATGGTGGTTCATGCCACTTAGGTTTCAATGATGAAAGTTTTAAACATGGGCAAGCATTTCCTGGAGATGGTAATGGTAATTTTTCTGTTGGCAAGCAGAATTGGAACATAATATTTAAGGATATTACCTCTGCTGCTCAAGCAGCGGCTGAGTTTGGAGAACATGCAAGCCTAGCTGCCAGAGCTGTTGGAGAACTTTCAAGGAAATATTGTATTGATGATGGTGGTTCATGCCACTTAGGTTTCAAGGATAAAAGGTTGGAACATGGGAAATCATTTCCTTGAGATGGTAATGGTAATTTTTCTGTTGGTAGGCAGTATTGGAACGTGAAATTTAAGGATGCTACCTCTGCTGCTCAAGTAGCGGCTGAGTTTGGAGAACATGCAAACCTAGCTGCCAGAGCTGTTGGAGAACTTTCAAGGTAATATTGTGTTGATGATGGTTGTTCATGCCACTTAGGTTTCAACGATGAAAGTTTTGAACATGGGCAAGCATTTCCTGGAGATGGTAATGGTAATTTTTCTGTTGGCAAGAAGAATTGGAACATGATATTTAAGGATACTACCTCTGCTGCTCAAGCAGCGGCTGAGTTTGGAGAACATGCATACCTAGCTGCCAGAGCTGTTGGAGAACTTTCAAGGAAATATTGTGTTGATGATGGCGGTTCATGCCACATAGGTTTCAAGGATGAAAGGTTGGAATATGGGCAATCATTTCCTTGAGATGGTAATGGTAATTTTTCTGTTGGTAGGCAATATTGGAACATGAAATTTAAGGATGCTACCTCTGCTGCTCAAGCAGCGGCTGAGTTTTGAGAACATGCAAGCCTAGCTGCCAGAGCTGTTGGAGAACTTTCAAGGAAAAATTATGTTGATCATGGTGGTTCATGCCACTTAGGTTTCAACGATGAAAGTGTTGAATATGGGCAAGCATTTCCTGGAGATGGTAATGGTAATTTTTCTGTTGGCAAGCAGAATTGGAACATGAAATTTAAGGATACTACGTCTGCTGCTCAAGCAGCGGCTGAGTTTGGAGAACATGCAAACCTAGATGCCAGAGTTGTTGAAGAACTTTCAAGGCAATATTGTGTTGATGATGGTGGTTCATGCCACTTACGTTTCAAGGATGAATGGTTGGAACATGGGCAAGCATTTCCTAGAGATGGTAATGGTAATTTTTCTGTTAGCAAGCAGAATTGGAACATGAAATTTAAGGATACTACCTCTGCTGCTCAAGCAACGGCTGAGTTTGCAGAACATGCAAGCCTAGCTGCCAGAGCTGTTGTAGAACTTTCAAGGCAATATTGTGTTGATGATGGTAGTTCATGCCACATAGGTTTCAAGGATGAAAGGTTGGAACATGGACAATCTTTTCCTGGAGATGGTAATGGTAAGTTTTCTATTGGCAAGCAGAATTGGAACATGAAATTTGAGGATTCTACCTCAGCTGCTCAAGTAGCGACTGAGTTTGCAGAACATGCAAGCCTAGCATCCAGCTCTGTTATAGAACTTTCAAGGAAATATTGTGTTGATGATGGCGGTTCATGCCACTTAGGTTTCAAGGATGAAAGGTTGGAATATGGGCAATCATTTCCTTGAGATGGTAATGGTAATTTTTCTGTTGGTAGGCAATATTGGAACATTAAATTTAAGGATGCTACCTCTGCTGCTCAAGCAGCGGCTGAGTTTGTAGAACATGCAAGCCTAGCTGCCATATCTGTTGGACAACTTTCAAGGAAATATTATGTTGATGATGGCGGTTCATGCCACTTAGGTTTCAAGGATGAAAGGTTGGAACATGGGCAATCATTTCCTTGAGATGGTAATGGTAATTTATCTGTTGGTAGGCAGTATTGGAACAGGAAATTTAAGGATGCTACCTCTGCTGCTCAAGTAGAGGCTGAGTTTGGAGAACATGCAAGCCTAGCTGCCAGAGCTGTTGGAGAACTTTCAAGGAAATATTGTATTGATGATGGTGGTTCATGCCACTTAGGTTTCAAGGATGAAAGTTTGGAACATGGGAAATCATTTCCTTGAGATGGTAATGGTAATTTTTCTGTTGGTAGGCAGTATTGGAACGTGAAATTTAAGGATGCTACCTCTGCTGCTCAAGCAGCGGCTGAGTTTGGAGAACATGCAAACCTAGCTGCCAGAGCTGTTGGAGAACTTTCAAGGTAATATTGTGTTGATGATGGTTGTTCATGCCACTTAGGTTTCAACGATGAAAGTTTTGAACATGGGCAAGCATTTCCTGGAGATGGTAATGGTAATTTTTCTGTTGGCAAGAAGAATTGGAACATGATATTTAAGGATACTACCTCTGCTGCTCAAGCAGCGGCTGAGTTTGGAGAATATGCATACCTAGCTGCCAGAGCTGTTGGAGAACTTTCAAGGAAATATTGTGTTGATGATGGCGGTTCATGCCACATAGGTTTCAAGGATGAAAGGTTGGAATATGGGCAATCATTTCCTTGAGATGGTAATGGTAATTTTTCTGTTGGTAGGCAATATTGGAACATGAAATTTAAGGATGCTACCTCTGCTGCTCAAGCAGCGGCTGAGTTTGGAGAACATACATGCCTAGCTGCCAGAGCTGTTGGAGAACTTTCAAGGCAATATTATGTTGATCATGGTGGTTCATGCCACTTAGGTTTCAACGATGAAAGTGTTGAACATGGGCAAGCATTTCCTGGAGATGGTAATGGTAATTTTTCTGTTGGCAAGCAGAATTGGAACATGAAATTTAAGGATACTACGTCTGCTGCTCAAGCAGCGGCTGAGTTTGGAGAACATGCAAACCTAGATGCCAGAGTTGTTGAAGAACTTTCAAGGTAATATTGTGTTGATGATGGTGGTTCATGCCACTTACGTTTCAAGGATGAATGGTTGGAACATGGGCAAGCATTTCCTAGAGATGGTAATGGTAATATTTCTGTTAGCAAGCAGAATTGGAACATGAAATTTAAGGATACTACATCTGCTGCTCAAGCAACGGCTGAGTTTGCAGAACATGCAAGCCTAGCTGCCAGAGCTGTTGTAGAACTTTCAAGGCAATATTGTGCTGATGATGGTAGTTCATGCCACTTAGGTTTCAAGGATGAAAGGTTGGAACATGGACAATCTTTTCCTGGAGATGGTAATGGTAAGTTTTCTATTGGCAAGCAGAATTGGAACATGAAATTTGAGGATTCTACCTCAGCTGCTCAAGTAGCGACTGAGTTTGCAGAACATGCAAGCCTAGCAGCCAGCGCTGTTGTAGAACTTTCAAGGAAATATTGTGTTGATGATGGCGGTTCATGCCACTTAGGTTTCAAGGATGAAAGGTTGGAATATGGGCAATCATTTCCTTGAGATGGTAATGGTAATTTTTCTGTTGGTAGGCAGTATTGGAACATGAAGTTTAAGGATGCTACCTCTGCTGCTCAAGCAGCGGCTGAGTTTGGAGAACATGCAAGCCTAGCTGCCATACCTTTTGGAGAACTTTCAAGGAAATATTATGTTGATGATGGCGGTTCATGCCACTTAGGTTTCAAGGATGAAAGGTTGGAACATGGGCAATCATTTCCTTGAGATGGTAATGGTAATTTATCTGTTGGTAGGCAGTATTGGAACAGGAAATTTAAGGATGCTACCTCTGCTGCTCAAGTAGAGGCTGAGTTTGGAGAACATGCAAGCCTAGCTGCCATACCTGTTGGAGAACTTTCAAGGAAATATTATGTTGATGATGGCGGTTCATGCCACTTAGGTTTCAAGGATGAAAGGTTGGAACATGGGCAATCATTTCCTTGAGATGGTAATGGTAATTTATCTGTTGGTAGGCAGTATTGGAACAGGAAATTTAAGGATGCTACCTCTGCTGCTCAAGTAGAGGCTGAGTTTGGAGAACATGCAAGCCTAGCTACCAGAGCTGTTGGAGAACTTTCAAGGCAATATTATGTTCATGATGGTGGTTCATGCCACTTAGGTTTCAACGATGAAAGTGTTGAACATGGGCAAGCATTTCCTAGAGATGGTAATGGTAATTTTTCTGTTGGCAAGCAGAATTGGAACATGAAATTTAAGGAGCGGCTGAGTTTGGAGAACATGCAAACCTAGATGCCAGAGTTGTTGAAGAACTTTCAAGGCAATATTGTGTTGATGATGGTGGTTCATGCCACTTATGTTTCAAGGATGAATGGTTGGAACATGGGCAAGCATTTCCTAGAGATGGTAATGGTAATTTTTCTGTTAGCAAGCAGAATTGGAACATTAAATTTAAGGATACTACATCTGCTGCTCAAGCAACGGCTGAGTTTGCAGAACATGCAAGCCTAGCTGCCAGAGCTGTTGTAGAACTTTCAAGGCAATATTGTGTTGATGATGGTAGTTCATGCCACTTAGGTTTCAAGGATGAAAGGTTGGAACATGGACAATCTTTTCCTGGAGATGGTAATGGTAAGTTTTCTATTGGCAAGCAGAATTGGAACATGAAATTTGAGGATTCTACCTCAGCTGCTCAAGTAGCGACTGAGTTTGCAGAACATGCAAGCCTAGTAGCCAGCGCTGTTGTAGAACTTTCAAGGAAATATTGTGTTGATGATGGCGGTTCATGCCACTTAGGTTTCAAGGATGAAAGGTTGGAATATGGGCAATCATTTCCTTGAGATGGTAATGGTAATTTTTCTGTTGGTAGGCAGTATTGGAACATGAAATTTAAGGATGCTACCTCTGCTGCTCAAGCAGCGGCTGAGTTTAGAGAACATGCAAGCCTAGCTGCCATACCTGTTGGAGAACTTTCAAGGAAATATTATGTTGATGATGGCGGTTCATGCCACTTAGGTTTCAAGGATGAAAGGTTGGAACATGAGCAATCATTTCCTTGAGATGGTAATGGTAATTTATCTGTTGGTAGGCAGTATTGGAACAGGAAATTTAAGGATGCTACCTCTGCTGCTCAAGTAGAGGCTGAGTTTGGAGAACATGCAAGCCTAGCTGCCATACCTGTTGGAGAACTTTCAAGGAAATATTATGTTGATGATGGCGGTTCATGCCACTTAGGTTTCAAGGATGAAAGGTTGGAACATGGGCAATCATTTCCTTGAGATGGTAATGGTAATTTATCTGTTGGTAGGTAGTATTGGAACAGGAAATTTAAGGATGCTACCTCTGCTGCTCAAGTAGAGGCTGAGTTTGGAGAACATGCAAGCCTAGCTGCCAGAGCTGTTGGAGAACTTTCAAGGCAATATTATGTTCATGATGGTGGTTCATGCCACTTAGGTTTTAAGGATGAAAGGTTGGAACATGGGCAAGCGTTTCCTGGAGATGGTAATGGTAATTTTTCTGTTGGCTAGCAGAATTGGAACATGATATTTAAGGATACTACCTCTACTGCTCAAGCAGCGGCTGAGTTTGGAGAACATGCAAGCCTAGCTGCCAGAGCTATTGGAGAACTTTCAAGGAAATATTGTATTCATGATGGTGGTTCATGCCACTTTGGTTTCAAGGATGAAAGGTTGGAACATGGGCAATCATTTCCTTGAGATGGTAATGGTAATTTTTCTGTTGGTAGGCAGTATTGGAACGTGAAATTTAAGGATGCTACCTCTGCTGCTCAAGCAGCGGCTGAGTTTGGAGAACATGCAAACCTAGCTGCCAGAGCTGTTGGAGAACTTTCAAGGCAATATTGTGTTGATGATGGATGTTTATGCCACTTAGGTTTCAACAATGAAAGTTTTGAACATGGGCAAGCATTTCCTGGAGATGGTAATGGTAATTTTTCTGTTGGCAAGCAGAATTGGAACATGATATTTAAGGATACTACCTCTGCTGCTCAAGCAGCGGCTGAGTTTGGAGAACATGTATATCTAGCTGCCAGAGCTGTTGGAGAACTTTCAAGGAAATATTGTGTTGATGATGGCGGTTCATGCCACTTAGGTTTCAAGGATGAAAGGTTGGAACATGGGCAATCATTTCCTTGAGATGGTAATGGTAATTGTTCTGTTGGTAGGCAATATTGGAACATGAAATTTAAGGATGCTACCTCTGCTGCTCAAGCAGTGGCTGAGTTTGGAGAACATGCAAGCCTAGCTGCTAGAGCTGTTGGAGAACTTTCAAGGCAATATTATGTTGATGATGGTGGTTCATGCCACTTAGGTTTCAACGATGAAAGTGTTGAACATGGGCAAGCATTTCCTGGAGATGGTAATGGTAATTTTTCTGTTGGCAAGCAGAATTGGAACATGAAATTTAAGTATACTACCTCTGCAGCTCAAGCAGCGGCTGACTTTGCAAAACATGCAAGCCTAGCTGCCAGGGCTGTTGTCGAACTTTCAAGGCAATATTGTGTTGATGATGGTAGTTCATGCCACTTAGGTTACAAAGATGAACGTTTTGAACATGGGCAAGCATTACCTGGAGATGGTAATGGTAATTTTTCTGTTGGTAGGCAATATTGGAACATGAAATTTAAGGATGCTACGTCTGCTGCTCAAGCAGCAGCTGAGTTTGGAGAACATGCAAACCTAGCTGCCAGAGCTGTTGGAGAACTTTCAAGGCAATATTGTGTTGATGATGGTGGTTCATGCCACTTACGTTTCAAGGATGAAAGGTTGGAACATGGGCAAGCATTTCCTGGAGATGGTAATGGTAATTTTTCTGTTGGCAAGCAGAATTGGAACATGAAATTTAAGGATACTACCTCTGCTGCTCAAGCAGCGGCTGAGTTTGCAGAACATGCAAGCCTAGCTGCCAGAGCTGTTGTAGAACTTTCAAGGCAATATTGTGTTGATGATGGTAGTTCATGCCACTTAGGTTTCAAGGATGAAAGGCTGGAACATGGACAATCATTTCCTGGAGATGGTAATGGTAAGTTTTCTATTGGAAAGCAGAATTGGAACTTGAAATTTGAGGATTCTACCTCAGCTGCTCAAGTAGCGACTGAGTTTGCAGAACATGCAAGCTTAGCGGCCAGCGCTGTTGTAAAACTTTCAAGGAAATATTATGTTGATGATGGCGGTTCATGCCACTTGGGTTTCATGGATGAAAGGTTGGAACATCGGCAATCATTTCCTTGAGATGCTAATGGTAATTTTTCTGTTGGTAGGCAGTATTGGAACAGGAAATTTAAGGATGCTACCTCTGCTGCTCAAGTAGAGGCTGAGTTTGGAGAACATGCAAGCCTAGCTGCCAGAGCTGTTGGAGAACTTTCAAGGAAATATTATGTTGATGATGGCGGTTCATGCCACTTAGGTTTCAAGGATGAAAGGTTGGAACATGGGCAATCATTTCCTTGAGATGGTAATGGTAATTTATCTGTTGGTAGGCAGTATTGGAACAGGAAATTTAAGGATGCTACCTCTGCTGCTCAAGTAGAGGCTGAGTTTGGAGAACATGCAAGCCTAGCTGCCAGAGCTGTTGGAGAACTTTCAAGGAAATATTGTATTGATGATGGTGGTTCATGCCACTTAGGTTTCAAGGATGAAAGTTTGGAACATGGGAAATCATTTCCTTGAGATGGTAATGGTAATGTTTCTGTTGGTAAGCAGTATTGGAACGTGAAATTTAAGGATGCTACCTCTGCTGCTCAAGCAGCGGCTGAGTTTGGAGAACATGCAAACCTAGCTGCCAGAGCTGTTGGAGAACTTTCAAGGTAATATTGTGTTGATGATGGTTGTTCATGCCACTTAGGTTTCAACGATGAAAGTTTTGAACATGGGCAAGCATTTCCTGGAGATGGTAATGGTAATTTTTCTGTTGGCAAGAAGAATTGGAACATGATATTTAAGGATACTACCTCTGCTGCTCAAGCAGCGGCTGAGTTTGGAGAATATGCATACCTAGCTGCCAGAGCTGTTGGAGAACTTTCAAGGAAATATTGTGTTGATGATGGCGGTTCATGCCACATAGGTTTCAAGGATGAAAGGTTGGAATATGGGCAATCATTTCCTTGAGATGGTAATGGTAATTTTTCTGTTGGTAGGCAATATTGGAACATGAAATTTAAGGATGCTACCTCTGCTGCTCAAGCAGCGGCTGAGTTTGGAGAACATACATGCCTAGCTGCCAGAGCTGTTGGAGAACTTTCAAGGCAATATTATGTTGATCATGGTGGTTCATGCCACTTAGGTTTCAACGATGAAAGTGTTGAACATGGGCAAGCATTTCCTGGAGATGGTAATGGTAATTTTTCTGTTGGCAAGCAGAATTGGAACATGAAATTTAAGGATACTACGTCTGCTGCTCAAGCAGCGGCTGAGTTTGGAGAACATGCAAACCTAGATGCCAGAGTTGTTGAAGAACTTTCAAGGCAATATTGTGTTGATGATGGTGGTTCATGCCACTTACGTTTCAAGGATGAATGGTTGGAACATGGGCAAGCATTTCCTAGAGATGGTAATGGTAATATTTCTGTTAGCAAGCAAAATTGGAACATGAAATTTAAGGATACTACATCTGCTGCTCAAGCAACGGCTGAGTTTGCAGAACATGCAAGCCTAGCTGCCAGAGCTGTTATAGAACTTTCAAGGCAATATTGTGTTGATGATGGTAGTTCATGCAACTTAGGTTTCAAGGATGAAAGGTTGGAACATGGACAATCTTTTCCTGGAGATGGTAACGGTAAGTTTTCTATTGGCAAGCAGAATTGGAACGTGAAATTTAAGGATGCTACCTCTGCTGCTCAAGCAGCGGCTAAGTTTGGAGAACATGCAAGCCTAGTAGCCAGCGCTGTTGTAGAACTTTCAAGGAAATATTGTGTTGATGATGGCGGTTCATGCCACTTAGGTTTTAAGGATGAAAGGTTGGAACATGGGCAAGCGTTTCTTGGAGATGGTAATGGTAATTTTTCTGTTGGCTAGCAGAATTGGAACATAATATTTAAGGATACTACCTCTACTGCTCAAGCAGCGGCTGAGTTTGGAGAACATGCAAGCCTAGCTGCCATACCTGTTGGAAAACTTTCAAGGAAATATTATGTTGATGATGGCGGTTCATGCCACTTAGGTTTCAAGGATGAAAGGTTGGAACATGAGCAATCATTTCCTTGAGATGGTAATGGTAATTTATCTGTTGGTAGGCAGTATTGGAACAGGAAATTTAAGGATGCTACCTCTGCTGCTCAAGTAGAGGCTGAGTTTGGAGAACATGCAAGCCTAGCTGCCATACCTGTTGGAGAACTTTCAAGGAAATATTATGTTGATGATGGCGGTTCATGCCACTTAGGTTTCAAGGATGAAAGGTTGGAACATGGGCAATCATTTCCTTGAGATGGTAATGGTAATTTATCTGTTGGTAGGTAGTATTGGAACAGGAAATTTAAGGATGCTACCTCTGCTGCTCAAGTAGAGGCTGAGTTTGGAGAACATGCAAGCCTAGCTGCCAGAGCTGTTGGAGAACTTTCAAGGCAATATTATGTTCATGATGGTGGTTCATGCCACTTAGGTTTTAAGGATGAAAGGTTGGAACATGGGCAAGCGTTTCTTGGAGATGGTAATGGTAATTTTTCTGTTGGCTAGCAGAATTGGAACATGATATTTAAGGATACTACCTCTACTGCTCAAGCAGCGGCTGAGTTTGGAGAACATGCAAGCCTAGCTGCCAGAGCTATTGGAGAACTTTCAAGGAAATATTGTATTCATGATGGTGGTTCATGCCACTTTGGTTTCAAGGATGAAAGGTTGGAACATGGGCAATCATTTCCTTGAGATGGTAATGGTAATTTTTCTGTTGGCAGGCAGTATTGGAACGTGAAATTTAAGGATGCTACCTCTGCTGCTCAAGCAGCGGCTGAGTTTGGAGAACATGCAAACCTAGCTGCCAGAGCTGTTGGAGAACTTTCAAGGCAATATTGTGTTGATGATGGATGTTCATGCCACTTAGG
Organism: Nicotiana tomentosiformis; assembly: GCF_000390325.3. NCBI lineage: Eukaryota > Viridiplantae > Streptophyta > Magnoliopsida > Solanales > Solanaceae > Nicotiana > Nicotiana tomentosiformis. Next base: position 203,968 of record NW_027174632.1, read on the forward strand.
TTTCAAGGATGAAAGGTTGGAACATGGGCAATCATTTCCTTGAGATGGTAATGGTAATTGTTCTGTTGGTAGGCAATATTGGAACATGAAATTTAAGGATGCTACCTCTGCTGCTCAAGCAGTGGCTGAGTTTGGAGAACATGCAAGCCTAGCTGCTAGAGCTGTTGGAGAACTTTCAAGGCAATATTATGTTGATAATGGTGGTTCATGCCACTTAGGTTTCAACGATGAAAGTGTTGAACATGGGCAAGCATTTCCTGGAGATGGTAATGGTAATTTTTCTGTTGGCAAGCAGAATTGGAACATGAAATTTAAGTATACTACCTCTGCAGCTCAAGCAGCGGCTGAGTTTGCAAAACATGCAAGCCTAGCTGCCAGGGCTGTTGTCGAACTTTCAAGGCAATATTGTGTTGATGATGGTAGTTCATGCCACTTAGGTTACAACGATGAAAGTTTTGAACATGGGCAAGCATTACCTGGAGATGGTAATGGTAATTTTTCTGTTGGTAGGCAATATTGGAACATGAAATTTAAGGATGCTACGTCTGCTGCTCAAGCAGCAGCTGAGTTTGGAGAACATGCAAACCTAGCTGCCAGAGCTGTTGGAGAACTTTCAAGGCAATATTGTGTTGATGATGGTGGTTCATGCCACTTACGTTTCAAGGATGAAAGGTTGGAACATGGGCAAGCATTTCCTGGAGATGGTAATGGTAATTTTTCTGTTGGCAAGCAGAATTGGAACATGAAATTTAAGGATACTACCTCTGCTGCTCAAGCAGCGGCTGAGTTTGCAGAACATGCAAGCCTAGCTGCCAGAGCTGTTGTAGAACTTTCAAGGCAATATTGTGTTGATGATGGTAGTTCATGCCACTTAGGTTTCAAGGATGAAAGGCTGGAACATGGACAATCATTTCCTGGAGATGGTAATGGTAAGTTTTCTATTGGAAAGCAGAATTGGAACTTGAAATTTGAGGATTCTACCTCAGCTGCTCAAGTAGCGACTGAGTTTGCAGAACATGCAAGCTTAGCGGCCAGCGCTGTTGTAAAACTTTCAAGGAAATATTATGTTGATGATGGCGGTTCATGCCACTTGGGTTTCATGGATGAAAGGTTGGAACATGGGCAATCATTTCCTTGAGATGCTAATGGTAATTTTTCTGTTGGTAGGCAGTATTGGAACAGGAAATTTAAGGATGCTACCTCTACTGCTCAAGTAGAGGCTGAGTTTGGAGAACATGCAAGCCTAGCTGCCAGAGCTGTTGGAGAACTTTCAAGGCAATATTATGTTCATGATGGTGGTTCATGCCACTTAGGTTTTAAGGATGAAAGGTTGGAACATGGGCAAGCGTTTCCTGGAGATGGTAATGGTAATTTTTCTGTTGGCAAACAGAATTGGAACATGATATTTAAGGATACTACCTCTGCTGCTCAAGCAGCGGCTGAGTTTGGAGAACATGTATACCTAGCTGCCAGAGCTGTTGGAGAACTTTCAAGGAAATATTGTGTTGATGATGGCGGTTCATGCCACTTAGGTTTCAAGGATGAAAGGTTGGAACATGGGCAATCATTTCCTTGAGATGGTAATGGTAATTGTTCTGTTGGTAGGCAATATTGGAACATGAAATTTAAGGATGCTACCTCTGCTGCTCAAGCAGCGGCTGAGTTTGGAGAACATGCAAGCCTAGCTGCCAGAGCTGTTGGAGAACTTTCAAGGCAATATTGTGTTGATGATGGTGGTTCATGCCACTTCGGTTTCAAGGATGAAAGTTTGGAACATGGGCAAGCATTTCCTGGAGATAGTAATGGTAATTTTTCTGTTGGCAAGCAGAATTGGAACATGAAATTTAAGGATGCTACCTCTGCTACTCAAGCAGCGGCAGAGTTTGGAGAACATGCAAGCCTAGCTGCCAGAGCTGTTGGAGAACTTTCAAGGCAATATTGTGTTGATGATGGTGGTTCATGCCACTTACGTTTCAAGGATGAAAGGTTGGAACATGGGCAAGCATTTCCTGGAGATGGTAATGGTAATTTTTCTATTGGCAAGCAGAATTGGAACATGAAATTTAAGGATGCTACCTCTGCTGCTCAAGCAGCGGCTGAGTTTGCAGAACATGCAAGCCTAGCTGCCAGAGCTGTTGGAGAACTTTCAAGGCAATATTGTGTTGATAATGGTGGTTAATGCCACTTACGTTTCAAGGATGAAAGGTTGGAACATGGGCAATCATTTCCTTGAGATGGTAATGGTAATTTTTCTGTTGGTAGGCACTATTGGAACATGAAATTTAAGGATGCTACCTCTGCTGCTCAAGTAGAGGCTGAGTTTGGAGAACATGCAGGCCTAGCTGCCAGAGCTGTTGGAGAACTTTCAAGGCAATATTATATTGATGATGGTGGTTCATGACACTTAGGTTTCAAGGATGAAAGGTTGGAACATGGGCAATCATTTCCTTGAGATGGTAATGGTAATTTTTCTGTTGGTAGGCAGTATTGGAACATGAAATTTAAGGATGCTACCTCTGCTTCTCAAGCAGCGGCTGTGTTTGGAGAACATGCAAGCCTAGCTGCCAGAGCTGTTGGAGAACTTTTAGGGCAATATTATGTTGATGATGGTGGTTCATGCCACTTAGGTTTCAACGATGAAAGTTTTGAACATGGGCAAGCATTTCCTGGAGATGGTAATGGTAATTTTTCTGTTGGCAAGCAGAATTGGAACATGATATTTAAGGATACTACCTCTGCTGCTCAAGCAGCGGCTGAGTTTGGAGAACATGCAAACCTAGCTGCCAGAGCTGCTGGAGAACTTTCAAGGCAATATTGTGTTGATGATGGTGGTTCATGCCACTTAGGTTTCAAGGATGAATGGTTGGAACATGGGCAATCATTTCCTTGAGATGGTAGTGGTAATTTTTCTGTTGGTAGGCAGTATTGGAACATGAAATTTAAGGATGCTACCTCTGCTGCTCAAGTAGATGCTGAGTTTGGAGAACATGCAAGCCTAGCTGCCAGAGCTGTTGGAGAACTTTCAAGGCAATATTATGTTCATGATGGTGGTTCATGCCACTTAGGTTTTAAGGATAAAAGGTTGGAACATGGGCAAGCGTTTCCTGGAGATGGTAATGGTAATTTTTCTGTTGGAAAGCAGAATTGGAACATGAAATTTAAGGATACTACCTCTGCTACTCAAGTAGCGACTGAGTTCGGAGAACATGCAAGCCTAGCTGCCAGAGCTGTTGGAGAACATTCAAGGCAATATTGTGTTGATGATGATGGTTCATGCCACTTAGGTTTCAACGATGAAAGTTTTGAACATGGGCAAGCATTTCCTATAGATGGTAATGGTAATTTTTCTGTTGGCAAGCAGAATTGGAACATGAAATTTAAGGATACTACGTCTGCTACTCAAGCAGCAGCTGAGTTTGGAGAACATGCAAACTTAGCTGCCAGAGCTGTTGGAGAACTTTCAAGGCAATATTGTGTTGATGATGGTGGTTCATGCCACTTCGGGTTCAAGGATGAAAGGTTGGAACATGGGCAAGCATTTCCTGGAGATGGTAATGGTAATTTTTCTATTGGCAAGCAGAATTGGAACATGAAATTTAAGGATACTACCTCTGCTGCTCAAGCAGCGGCTGCATTTGCAGAAGATGTAGGCCTAGATGCCAGAGCTGTTGTAGAACTTTCAAGGCAATATTGTGTTGATGGTGGTAGTTCACGCCACTTAGGTTATAACGATGAAAGTTTTGAACATGGGCAAGTATTTCCTGGAGATGGTAATGGTAATTTTTCTATTGGCAAGCAGAATTGGAACATGAAATTTAAGGATGCTACCTCTGCTGCTCAAGCAGCGGCTGAGTTTGCAGAACATGCAAGCCTAGCTGCCAGAGCTGTTGTAGAACATTCAAGGCAATATTGTGTTGATGATGGTAGATCATGCCACTTAGGTTTCAACGATGAAAGTTTTGAACATGGGCAATCATTTCCTGGAGATGGTAATGGTAATTTTTCTATTGGCAAGCAGTATTGGAACATGAAATTTAAGGATGCTACCTCTGCTGCTCAAGCAGCGGCTGAGTTTGCAGAACATGCAAGCCTAGCTGCCAGAGCTGTTGTAGAACATTCAAGGCAATATTGTGTTGATGATGGTGGTTCATGCCACTTAGGTTTCAAGCATGAAAGGTTGGAACATGGGCAATCATTTCCTGGAGATGGTAATGGTAAGTTTTCTATTGGCAAGCAGAATTGGAACATGAAATTTGAGGATTCTACCTCAGCTGCTCAAGTAGCGACTAAGTTTGTAGAACATGCAAGCCTAGCGGCCAGAGCTGTTGGAGAACTTTCAAGGAAATATTGTGTTGATGATGGCGGTTCATGCCACTTAGGTTTCAAGGATGAAAGGTTAGAACATGGGCAATCATTTCCTTGAGATGGTAATGGTAATTGTTCTGTTGGTAGGCAATATTGGAACATGAAATTTAAGGATGCTACCTCTGCTGCTCAAGCAGCGGCTGAGTTTGGAGAACATGCAAGCCTAGCTGCCAGAGCTGTTGGAGAACTTTCAAGGCAATATTGTGTTGATGATGGTGGTTCATGCCACTTCGGTTTCAAGGATGAAAGGTTGGAACATGGGCAAGCATTTCCTGGAGATGGTAATGGTAATTTTTCTATTGGCAAGCAGAATTGGAACATGAAATTTAAGGATACTACCTCTTCTGCTCAAGCAGCGGCTGCGTTTGCAGAAGATGTAGGCCTAGCTGCCAGAGCTGTTGTAGAACTTTCAAGGCAATATTGTGTTGATGATGGTAGATCATGCCACTTAGGTTATAACGATGAAAGTTTTGAACATGGGCAAGTATTTCCTGGAGATGGTAATGGTAATTTTTCTATTGGCAAGCAGAAATGGAACATGAAATTTAAGGATGCTACCTCTGCTGCTCAAGCAGCGGCTGAGTTTGGAGAACATGCAAGCCTAGCTGCCAGAGCTGTTGGAGAACTTTCAAGGCAATATTGTGTTGATGATGGTGGTTCATGCCACTTCGGTTTCAAGGATGAAAGGTTGGAACATGGGCAAGCATTTCCTGGAGATAGTAATGGTAATTTTTCTGTTGGCAAGCAGAATTGGAACATGAAATTTAAGGATGCTACCTCTGCTACTCAAGCAGCGGCTGAGTTTGGAGAACATGCAAGCCTAGCTGCCAGAGCTGTTGGAGAACTTTCAAGGCAATATTGTGTTGATGATGGTGGTTCATGCCACTTACGTTTCAAGGATGAAAGGTTGGAACATGGGCAAGCATTTCCTGGAGATGGTAATGGTAATTTTTCTATTGGCAAGCAGAATTGGAACATGAAATTTAAGGATGCTACCTCTGCTGCTCAAGCAGCGGCTGAGTTTGCAGAACATGCAAGCCTTGCTGCCAGAGCTGTTGGAGAACTTTCAAGGCAATATTGTGTTGATAATGGTGGTTAATGCCACTTACGTTTCAAGGATGAAAGGTTGGAACATGGGCAATCATTTCCTTGAGATGGTAATGGTAATTTTTCTGTTGGTAGGCACTATTGGAACATGAAATTTAAGGATGCTACCTCTGCTGCTCAAGTAGAGGCTGAGTTTGGAGAACATGCAGGCCTAGCTGCCAGAGCTGTTGTAGAACTTTCAAGGCAATATTATGTTGATGATGGTGGTTCATGACACTTAGGTTTCAAGGATGAAAGGTTGGAACATGGGCAGTCATTTCCTTGAGATGGTAATGGTAATTTTTCTGTTGGTAGGCAGTATTGGAACATGAAATTTAAGGATGCTACCTCTGCTTCTCAAGCAGCGGCTGTGTTTGGAGAACATGCAAGCCTAGCTGCCAGAGCTGTTGGAGAACTTTCAGGGCAATATTATGTTGATGATGGTGGTTCATGCCACTTAGGTTTCAACGATGAAAGTTTTGAACATGGGCAAGCATTTCCTGGAGATGGTAATGGTAATTTTTCTGTTGGCAAGCAGAATTGGAACATGATATTTAAGGATACTACCTCTGCTGCTCAAGCAGCGGCTGAGTTTGGAGAACATGCAAACCTAGCTGCCAGAGCTGCTGGAGAACTTTCAAGGTAATATTGTGTTGATGATGGTGGTTCATGCCACTTAGGTTTCAAGGATGAAAGGTTGGAACATGGGCAATCATTTCCTTGAGATGGTAGTGGTAATTTTTCTGTTGGTAGGCAGTATTGGAACATGAAATTTAAGGATGCTACCTCTGCTGCTCAAGTAGATGCTGAGTTTGGAGAACATGCAAGCCTAGCTGCCAGAGCTGTTGGAGAACTTTCAAGGCAATATTATGTTCATGATGGTGGTTCATGCCACTTAGGTTTTAAGGATGAAAGGTTGGAACATGGGCAAGCGTTTCCTGGAGATGGTAATGGTAATTTTTCTGTTGGAAAGCAGAATTGGAACATGAAATTTAAGGATACTACCTCTGCTACTCAAGTAGCGACTGAGTTCGGAGAACATGCAAGCCTAGCTGCCAGAGCTGTTGGAGAACATTCAAGGCAATATTGTGTTGATGATGATGGTTCATGCCACTTAGGTTTCAACGATGAAAGTTTTGAACATGGGCAAGCATTTCCTATAGATGGTAATGGTAATTTTTCTGTTGGCAAGCAGAATTGGAACATGAAATTTAAGGATACTACGTCTGCTACTCAAGCAGCAGCTGAGTTTGGAGAACATGCAAACTTAGCTGCCAGAGCTGTTGGAGAACTTTCAAGGCAATATTGTGTTGATGATGGTGGTTCATGCCACTTCGGTTTCAAGGATGAAAGGTTGGAACATGGGCAAGCATTTCCTGGAGATGGTAATGGTAATTTTTCTGTTGGCAAGCAGAATTGGAACATGAAATTTAAGGATACTACCTCTGCTGCTCAAGCAGCGGCTGCATTTGCAGAAGATGTAGGCCTAGATGCCAGAGCTGTTGTAGAACTTTCAAGGCAATATTGTGTTGATGGTGGTGGTTCATGCCACTTAGGTTATAACGATGAAAGTTTTGAACATGGGCAAGTATTTCCTGGAGATGGTAATGGTAATTTTTCTATTGGCAAGCAGAATTGGAACATGAAATTTAAGGATGCTACCTCTGCTGCTCAAGCAGCGGCTGAGTTTGCAGAACATGCAAGCCTAGCTGCCAGAGCTGTTGTAGAACATTCAAGGCAATATTGTGTTGATGATGGTAGATCATGCCACTTAGGTTTCAACGATGAAAGTTTTGAACATGGGCAATCATTTCCTGGAGATGGTAATGGTAATTTTTCTATTGGCAAGCAGTATTGGAACATGAAATTTAAGGATGCTACCTCTGCTGCTCAAGCAGCGGCTGAGTTTGCAGAACATGCAAGCCTAGCTGCCATAGCTGTTGTAGAACATTCAAGGCAATATTGTGTTGATGATGGTGGTTCATGCCACTTAGGTTTCAATGATGAAAGGTTGGAACATGGGCAATCATTTCCTGGAGATGGTAATGGTAAGTTTTCTATTGGCAAGAAGAATTGGAACATGAAATTTGAGGATTCTACCTCAGCTGCTCAAGTAGCGACTAAATTTGTAGAACATGCAAGCCTAGCGGCCAGAGCTGTTGGAGAACTTTCAAGGAAATATTGTGTTGATGATGGCGGTTCATGCCACTTAGGTTTCAAGGATGAAAGGTTGGAACATGGGCAATCATTTCCTTGAGATGGTAATGGTAATTGTTCTGTTGGTAGGCAATATTGGAACATGAAATTTAAGGATACTACCTCTGCTGCTCAAGCAGCGGCTGCGTTTGCAGAAGATGTAGGCCTAGCTGCCAGAGCTGTTGTAGAACTTTCAAGGCAATATTGTGTTGATGATGGTAGATCATGCCACTTAGGTTATAACGATGAAAGTTTTAAACATGGGCAAGTATTTCCTGGAGATGGTAATGGTAATTTTTCTATTGGCAAGCAGAATTGGAACATGAAATTTAAGGATGCTACCTCTGCTGCTCAAGCAGCGGCTGAGTTTGCAGAACATGCAAGCCTAGCTGCTAGAGCTGTTGGAGAACTTTCAAGGCAATATTGTGTTGATAATGGTGGTTAATGCCACTTACGTTTCAAGGATGAAAGGTTGGAACATGGGCAATCATTTCCTTGAGATGGTAATGGTAATTTTTCTGTTGGTAGGCACTATTGGAACATGAAATTTAAGGATGCTACCTCTACTGCTCAAGTAGAGGCTGAGTTTGGAGAACATGCAGGCCTAGCTGCCAGAGCTGTTGGAGAACTTTCAAGGCAATATGATGTTGATGATGGTGGTTCATGACACTTAGGTTTCAAGGATGAAAGGTTGGAACATGGGCAATCATTTTCTTGAGATGGTAATGGTAATTGTTTGTTGGTAGGCAGTATTGGAACATGAAATTTAAGGATGCTACCTCTGCTTCTCAAGCAGCGGCTGTGTTTGGAGAACATGCAAGCCTAGCTGCCAGAGCTGTTGGAGAACTTTCAGGGCAATATTATGTTGATGATGGTGGTTCATGCCACTTAGGTTTCAACGATGAAAGTTTTGAACATGGGCAAGCATTTCCTGGAGATGGTAATGGTAATTTTTCTGTTGGCAAGCAGAATTGGAACATGATATTTAAGGATACTACCTCTGCTGCTCAAGCAGCGGCTGAGTTTGGAGAACATGCAAACCTAGCTGCCAGAGCTGCTGGAGAACTTTCAAGGCAATATTGTGTTGATGATGGTGGTTCATGCCACTTAGGTTTCAAGGATGAAAGGTTGGAACATGGGCAATCATTTCCTTGAGATGGTAGTGGTAATTTTTCTGTTGGTAGGCAGTATTGGAACATGAAATTTAAGGATGCTACCTCTGCTGCTCAAGTAGATGCTGAGTTTGGAGAACATGCAAGCCTAGCTGCCAGAGCTGTTGGAGAACTTTCAAGGCAATATTATGTTCATGATGGTGGTTCATGCCACTTAGGTTTTAAGGATGAAAGGTTGGAACATGGGCAAGCGTTTCCTGGAGATGGTAATGGTAATTTTTCTGTTGGAAAGCAGAATTGGAACATGAAATTTAAGGATACTACCTCTGCTACTCAAGTAGCGACTGAGTTCGGAGAACATGCAAGCCTAGCTGCCAGAGCTGTTGGAGAACATTCAAGGCAATATTGTGTTGATGATGATGGTTCATGCCACTTAGGTTTCAACGATGAAAGTTTTGAACATGGGCAAGCATTTCCTATAGATGGTAATGGTAATTTTTCTGTTGGCAAGCAGAATTGGAACATGAAATTTAAGGATACTACGTCTGCTACTCAAGCAGCAGCTGAGTTTGGAGAACATGCAAACTTAGCTGCCAGAGCTGTTGGAGAACTTTCAAGGCAATATTGTGTTGATGATGGTGGTTCATGCCACTTCGGTTTCAAGGATGAAAGGTTGGAACATGGGCAAGCATTTCCTGGAGATGGTAATGGTAATTTTTCTGTTGGCAAGCAGAATTGGAACATGAAATTTAAGGATACTACCTCTGCTGCTCAAGCAGCGGCTGCATTTGCAGAAGATGTAGGCCTAGATGCCAGAGCTGTTGTAGAACTTTCAAGGCAATATTGTGTTGATGGTGGTGGTTCATGCCACTTAGGTTATAACGATGAAAGTTTTGAACATGGGCAAGTATTTCCTGGAGATGGTAATGGTAATTTTTCTATTGGCAAGCAGAATTGGAACATGAAATTTAAGGATGCTACCTCTGCTGCTCAAGCAGCGGCTGAGTTTGCAGAACATGCAAGCCTAGCTGCCAGAGCTGTTGTAGAACATTCAAGGCAATATTGTGTTGATGATGGTAGATCATGCCACTTAGGTTTCAACGATGAAAGTTTTGAACATGGGCAATCATTTCCTGGAGATGGTAATGGTAATTTTTCTATTGGCAAGCAGTATTGGAACATGAAATTTAAGGATGCTACCTCTGCTGCTCAAGCAGCGGCTGAGTTTGCAGAACATGCAAGCCTAGCTGCCAGAGCTGTTGTAGAACATTCAAGGCAATATTGTGTTGATGATGGTGGTTCATGCCACTTAGGTTTCAAGGATGAAAGGTTGGAACATGGGCAATCTTTTCCTGGAGATGGTAATGGTAAGTTTTCTATTAGCAAGAAGAATTGGAACATGAAATTTGAGGATTCTACCTCAGCTGCTCAAGTAGCGACTAAGTTTGTAGAACATGCAAGCCTAGTGGCCAGAGCTATTGCAGAACTTTCAAGGAAATATTATGTTGATGATGGTGGTTCATGCCACTTAGGTTTCAAGGATGAAAGGTTGGAACATGGGCAATCATTTCCTTGAGATGGTAATGGTAATTTTTCTGTTGGTAGGCAATATTGGAACAGGAAATTTAAGGATGCTACCTCTGCTGCTCAAGCAGCGGCTGAGTTTGGAGAACATGCAAGCCTAACTGCCAGAGCTGTTGGAGAACTTTCAAGGCAATATTGTGTTGATGATGGTGGTTCATGCCACTTAGGTTTTAAGGATTAAAGGTTGGAACATGGGCAAGCATTTCCTGGAGATGGTAATGGTAATTTTTCTGTTGGCAAGCAGAATTGGAACATGAAATTTAAGGATACTACCTCTGCTGCTCAAGCAGCGGCTGAGTTTGGAGAACATGCAAGCCTAGCTGCTAGAGCTGTTGGAGAACTTTCAAGGCAATATTGTGTTGATGATGGTAGATCATGCCACTTAGGTTTCAACGATGAAAGTTTTGAACATGGGCAATCATTTCCTGGAGATGGTAATGGTAATTTTTCTATTGGCAAGCAGTATTGGAACATGAAATTTAAGGATACTACCTCTACTGCTCAAGCAGCGGCTGAGCTTGCAGAACATGCAAGCCTAGCTGCCAGAGCTATTGTAGAACTTTCAAGGCAATATTGTGTTGATGATGGTGGTTCATGCCGCTTAGGTTTCAAGGATAAAAGGTTGGAACATGGGTAATCATTTCCTGGAGATGGTAATGGTAATTTTTCTGTTGGCAGGTAGAATTGGAACATGAAATTTAAGGATGCTACCTCTGCTACTCAAACAACGGCTGAGTTTGCAGAACATGCAAGCCTAGCTGCCAGAGTTGTTGTAGAACTTTCAAGGCAATATTGTGTTGATGATGTTGGTTCATGCCACTTAGGTTTCAAGGATTAAAGGTTGGAACATGGGAAATCATTTCCTTGAGGTGTTAATGGTAATTTTTCTGTTGGTAGGCAGTATTGGAACATGAAATTTAAGGATGCTACCTCTACTGCTCAAGCAGCGGCTGAGTTTAGATTACTTGCAAGCCTAGCTGCCAGAGCTGTTGGAGAACTTTGAAGGCAATATTGTATTGATGATGGTGGTTCATTCCACTTAGGTTTCAAGGATGAAAGCTTGGAACATGGGCAATCATTTCCTTGAGATGGTAATGGTAATTTTTCTGTTGGTAGGCAGTAATGGAACGTGAAATTTAAGGAAGCTACCTCTGCTGCCCAAGCAGCGGCTGAATTTGGAGAACATGCAAACCTAGCTGCCAGAGCTGTTGGAGAACTTTCAAGGCAATATTGTGTTGATGATGGTGGTTCAAGCCACTTAGGTTTCTAGAATGAAAGGTTAGAACATGTACAATCCTTTCCTTGATATGGTAATGGTAATTTTTCTGTTGGTAGGCAGTATTGGAACAGGAAATTTAAGGATGCTACCACTGCTGCTCAAGCAGCTGCTGAGTTTAGAGAACATGCAAGCCTAGCTGCCAGAGCTGTTGGAGAACTTTCAAGGCAATTTTGTATTGATGATGGTGGTTCATGCCACTTAGGTTTTAAGGATGAAAGGTTGGAACATGGGCAAGCATTTCCTGGAGATGGTAATGGTAATTTTTCTATTGGCAAGCAGAATTGGAACATGAAATTTAAGGATGCTACCTCTGCTGCTCAAGCAGCGGCTGAGTTTGTAAAACATACAAGCCTAGCTGCCAGAGCTGTTGTAGAACTTTCAAAGCAATATTGTGTTGATGATGGTGGTTCATGCCACTTAGGTTTCAAGGATGAAAGGTTGGAACATGGGCAATCATTTCTGGGAGATGGTAATGGTAAGTTTTCTATTGGCAAGAACAGTTGGAACATGAAATTTGAGGATTCTACCTCAACTTCTCAAGTAGCGACTGAGTTTGTAGAACATGCAAGCCTAGCGGCCAGAGTTGTTGCAGAACTTTCAAGGAAATATTATGTTGATGATGGTGGTTCATGCCACTTAGGTTTCAACGATGAAAGGTTGGAACATGGGCAATCATTTCCTTGAGATGGTAATTGTAATTTTTCTGTTGGGAGGCAGTATTGGAACAGGAAATTTAGGGATGCTACCTCTGCTGCTCAAGCAGCGGCTGAGTTTGGAGAACATGCAAGCCTAGCTGCCAGAGCTGTTGGAGAACTTTCAAGGCAATATTGTGTTGATGATGATGGTTCATGCCACTTAGGTTTCAAGGATGAAAGGTTGGAACATGGGCAATCATTTCCTGGAGATGGTAATGGTAAGTTTTCTATTGGCAAGAAGAATTGGAACATGAAATTTGAGGATTCTACCTCAGCTGCTCAAGTAGCGACTGAGTTTGTAGAACATGCAAGCCTAGCGGCCAGAGCTATTGCAGAACTTTCAAGGAAATATTGTGTTGATGATGGTGGTTCATGCCACTTAGTTTTCAAGGATGAAAGGTTTGAACATGGGCAATCATTTCCTTGAGATGGTAATGGTAATTTTTCTGTTGGTAGGCAGTATTGGAACAGGAAATTTAAGGATGCTACCTCTGCTGCTCAAGCAGCGGCTGAGTTTGCAGAACATGCAAGCCTAGCTGCCAGAGCTATTGTAGAACATTCAAGGCAATATTGTGTTGATGATGGTGGTTCATGCCACTTAGGTTTCAAGGATGAAAGGTTGGAACATGGGCAATCATTTCCTGGAGATGGTAATGGTAAGTTTTCTATTGGCAAGAAGAATTGGAACATGAAATTTGAGGATTCTACCTCAGCTGCTCAAGTAGAGACTGAGTTTGTAGAACATGCAAGCCTAGCGGCCAGAGCTGTTGCAGAACATTCAAGGTAATATTGTGATGATGATGGTGGTTCATGCCACTTAGGTTTCAAGGATGAAAGGTTGGAACATGGGCAATCATTTCCTTGAGATGGTAATGGTAAATTTTCTGTTGGTAGGCAGTATTGGAACATGAAATTTAAGGATGCTACCTCTGCGGCTCAAGCAGCGGCTGAGTTTGGAGAACATGCAAGCCTAGCTGCCAGAGCTGTTGGAGATCTTTCAAGGCAATATTGTGTTGATGATGGTGGTTCATGCCACTTAGGTTTTAAGGATGAAAGGTTGGAACATGGGCAAGCATTTCCTGGAGATGGTAATGGTAATTTTTCTGTTGGCAAGCAGAATTGGAACATGAAATTTAAGGATACTACCTCTACTGCTCAAGCAGCAGCTGAGTTTGGAGAACATGCAAGCCTAGCTGCCAGAGCTGTTGGAGAACTTTCAAGGCAATATTGTGTTGATGATGGTGGTTCATGCCACTTAGGTTTCAAGGATGAAAGGTTGAAACATGGGTAAGCATTTCCTAGAGATGGCAATGGTAATTTTTCTGTTGGCAAGCACAATTGGAACATGAAATTTAAGGATACTACCTCTACTGCTCAAGCAGCGGCTGAGCTTGCAGAACATGCAAGCCTAGCTGCCAGAGCTATTGTAGAACTTTCAAGGCAATTTTGTGTTGATGATGGTGGTTCATGCCATTTAGGTTTTAAGGATGAAAGGTTGGAACATGGGCAAGCATTTCCTGGAGATGGTAATGGTAATTTTTCTATTGGCAAGCAGAATTGGAACATGAAATTTAAGGATGCTACCTCTACTGCTCAAGCAGCGGCTGAGTTTGTAGAACATGCAAGCCTAGCTGCCAGAGCTGTTGTAGAACTTTCAAGGCAATATTGTGTTGATGATGGTGGTTCATGCCACTTAGGTTTTGAGGATGAAAGGTTGGAACATGGGCAATAATTTCTGGGAGATGGTAATGGTAAGTTTTCTATTGGCAAGAACAGTTGGAACATGAAATTTGAGGATTCTACCTCAACTGCTCAAGTAGCGACTGAGTTTGTAGAACATGCAAGCCTAGCGGCCAGAGTTGTTGCAGAACTTTCAAGGAAATATTATGTTGATGATGGTGGTTCATGCCACTTAGGTTTCAACGATGAAAGGTTGGAACATGGGCAATCATTTCCTTGAGATGGTAATTGTAATTTTTTTGTTGGTAGGCAGTATTGGAACAGGAAATTTAGGGATGCTACCTCTGCTGCTCAAGCAGCGGCTGAGTTTGGAGAACATGCAAGCCTAGCTGCCATAGCTGTTGGAGAACTTTCAAGGCAATATTGTGTTGATGATGGTGGTTCATGCCACTTAGGTTTCAAGGATGAAAGGTTGGAACATAGGCAATCATTTCCTGGAGATGGTAATGGTAAGTTTTCTATTGGCAAGAAGAATTGGAACATGAAATTTGAGGATTCTACCTCAGCTGCTCAAGTAGCGACTGAGTTTGTAGAACATGCAAGCCTAGCGGCCAGAGCTGTTGCAGAACTTTCGAGGAAATATTGTGTTGATGATGGTGGTTCATGCCACTTAGTTTTCAAGGATGAAAGGTTTGAACATGGGCAATCATTTCCTTGAGATGGTAATGGTAATTTTTCTGTTGGTAGGCAGTATTGGAACAGGAAATTTAAGGATGCTACCTCTGCTGCTCAAGCAGCGGCTGAGTTTGCAGAACATGCAAGCCTAGCTGCCAGAGCTGTTGTAGAACTTTCAAGGCAATATTGTGTTGATGATGGTGGTTCATGCCACTTAGGTTTCAAGGATGAAAGGTTGGAACATGGCCAATCATTTCCTGGAGATGGTAATGGTAAGTTTTCTATTGGCAAGAAGAATTGGAACATGAAATTTGAGGATTCTACCTCAGCTGCTCAAGTAGCGACTGAGTTTGTAGAACATGCAAGCCTAGCGGCCAGAGCTGTTGCAGAACTTTCAAGGAAATATTGTGATGATGATGGTGGTTCATGCCACTTAGGTTTCAAGGATGAAAGGTTGGAACATGGGCAATCATTTCCTTGAGATGGTAATGGTAAATTTTCTGTTGGTAGGCAATATTGGAACATGAAATTTAAGGATGCTACCTCTGCGGCTCAAGCAGCGGCTGAGTTTGGAGAACATGCAAGCCTAGCTGCCAGAGCTGTTGGAGAACTTTCAAGGCAATATTGTGTTGATGATGGTGGTTCATGCCACTTAGGTTTTAAGGATGAAAGGTTGGAACATGGGCAAGCATTTCCTGGAGATGGTAATGGTAATTTTTCTGTTGGCAAGCAGAATTGGAACATGAAATTTAAAGATACTACCTCTGCTGCTCAAGCAGCAGCTGAGTTTGGAGAACATGCAAGCCTAGCTGCCAGAGCTGTTGGAGAACTTTCAAGGCAATATTGTGTTGATGATGGTGGTTCATGCCACTTAGGTTTCAAGGATGAAAGGTTGAAACATGGGTAAGCATTTCCTAGAGATGGCAATGGTAATTTTTCTGTTGGCAAGCAGAATTGGAACATGAAATTTAAGGATACTACCTCTACTGCTCAAGCAGCGGCTGAGCTTGCAGAACATGCAAGCCTAGCTGCCAGAGCTATTGTAGAACTTTCAAGGCAATTTTGTGTTGATGATGGTGGTTCATGCCACTTAGGTTTTAAGGATGAAAGGTTGGAACATGGGCAAGCATTTCCTGGAGATGGTAATGGTAATTTTTCTATTGGCAAGCAGAATTGGAACATGAAATTTAAGGATGCTACCTCTGCTGCTCAAGCAGCGGCTGAGTTTGTAGAACATGCAAGCCTAGCTGCCAGAGCTGTTGTAGAACTTTCAAGGCAATATTGTGTTGAAGATGGTGGTTCATGCCACTTAGGTTTCGAGGATGAAAGGTTGGAACATGGGCAATCATTTCTGGGAGATGGTAATGGTAAGTTTTCTATTGGCAAGAACAGTTGGAACATGAAATTTGAGGATTCTACCTCAACTGCTCAAGTAGCGACTGAGTTTGTAGAACATGCAAGCCTAGCGGCCAGAGTTGTTGCAGAACTTTCAAGGAAATATTATGTTGATGATGGTGGTTCATGCCACTTAGGTTTCAAGGATGAAAGGTTGGAACATGGGCAATCATTTCCTTGAGATGGTAATTGTAATTTTTCTGTTGGTAGGCAGTATTGGAACAGGAAATTTAGGGATGCTACCTCTGCTGCTCAAGCAGCGGCTGAGTTTGGAGAACATGCAAGCCTAGCTGCCAGAGCTGTTGGAGAACATTCAAGGCAATATTGTGTTGATGATGGTGGTTCATGCCACTTAGGTTTCAAGGATGAAAGGTTGGAACATGGGCAATCATTTCCTGGAGATGGTAATGGTAAGTTTTCTATTGGCAAGAAGAATTCGAACATGAAATTTGAGGATTCTACCTCAGCTGCTCAAGTAGCGACTGAGTTTGTAGAACATGCAAGCCTAGCGGCCAGAGTTGTTGCAGAATTTTCAAGGAAATATTATGTTGATGATGGTGGTTCATGCCACTTAGGTTTCAAGGATGAAAGGTTGGAACATGGGCAATCATTTCCTTGAGATGGTAATTGTAATTTTTCTGTTGGTAGGCAGTATTGGAACAGGAAATTTAGGGATGCTACCTCTGCTGCTCAAGCAGCGGCTGAGTTTGGAGAACATGCAAGCCTAGCTGCCAGAGCTGTTGGAGAACTTTCAAGGCAATATTGTGTTGATGATGGTGGTATAACTTTAAAGGCAATATTGTGTCGATGATGGTGGTTCATGCCACTTAGGTTTCAAGGATGAAAGGTTGGAACATGGGCAAGCATTTCCTGGAGATGGTAATGGTAATTTTTCTGTTGGCAAGAAGAATTGGAACATGAAATTTGAGGATTCTACCTCTGCTGCTCAAGTAGCGACTGAGTTTGTAGAACATGCAAGCCTAGCTGCCAGAGCTGTTGCAGAACTTTCAAGGCAATATTGTGTTGATGATGGTGGTTCATGCCACTTAGGTTTCAAGGATGAAAGGTTGAAACATAGGCAATCATTTCCTAGAGATGGCAATGGTAATTTTTCTGTTGGCAAGCAGAATTGGAACATGAAATTTAAGGATACTACCTCTACTTCTCAAGCAGCGGCTGAGCTTGCAGAACATGCAAGCCTAGCGGCCAGAGCTGTTGCAGAACTTTCAAGGAAATATTGTGATGATGATGGTGGTTCATGCCACTTAGGTTTCAAGGATGAAAGGTTGGAACATGGGCAATCATTTCCTTGAGGTGTTAATGGTAATTGTTCTGTAGGTAGGTAGTATTGGAACATGAAATTTAATGATGCTACCTCTCTTGCTCAAGCAGCGGCTGAGTTTGGATTACTTGCAAGCCTAGCTGCCAGAGCTGTTGGAGATCTTTCAAGGCAATATAGTGTTGATGATGGTGGTTCATGCCACTTAGGTTTTAAGGATGAAAGGTTGGAATATGGGCAAGCATTTCCTGGAGATGGTAATGGTAATTTTTCTGTTGGCAAGCAGAATTGGAACATGAAATTTAAGGATACTACCACTGCTGTTCAAGCAGCAGCTGAGTTTGGAGAACATGCAAGCCTAGCTGCCAGAGCTGTTGGAGAACTTTCAAGGCAATATTGTGTTGATGATGGTGGTTCATGCCACTTAGGTTTCAAGGATGAAAGGTTGAAACATGGGTAAGAATTTCCTAGAGATGGCAATGGTAATTTTTCTGTTGGCAAGCAGAATTGGAACATGAAATTTAAGGATACTACCTCTACTGCTCAAGCAGCGGCTGAGCTTGCAGAACATGCAAGCCTAGCTGCCAGAGGTATTGTAGAACTTTCAAGGCAATATTGTGTTGATAATGGTGCTTCATGCCGCTTAGGTTTCAAGGATAAAAGGTTGGAACATGGGTAATCATTTCCTTGAGGTGTTAATGGTAATTTTTCTGTTGGTAGGCAGTATTGGAACATGAAATTTAAGGATGCTACCTCTACTGCTCAAGCAGCGGCTGAGTTTGGATTACTTGCAAGCCTAGCTGCCAGAGCTGTTGGAGAACTTTCAAGGCAATATTGTATTGATGATGGTGGTTCATTCCACTTAGGTTTCAATGATGAAAGCTTGGAACATGGGCAATCATTTCCTTGAGATGGTAATGGTAATTTTTCTGTTGGTAGGCAGTAATGGAATGTGAAATTTAAGGAAGCTACCTCTGCTGCTCAAGCAGCGGCTGAGTTTGGAGAACATGCGAGCCTAGCTGCCAGAGTTGTTGTAGAACTTTGAAGGCAATATTATGTTGATGATGTTGGTTCATGCCACTTAGGTTTCAAGGATGAAAGTTTGGAACATGGGAAATCATTTCCTTGAGGTGTTAATGGTAATTTTTCTGTTGGTAGGCAGTATTGGAACATGAAATTTAAGGATGCTACCTCTACTGCTCAAGCAGCGGCTGAGTTTGGATTACTTGCAAGCCTAGCTGCCAGAGCTGTTGGAGAACTTTCAAGGCAATATTGTATTGATGATGGTGGTTCATTCCACTTAGGTTTCAAGGATGAAAGCTTAGAACATGGGCAATCATTTCCTTGATATGGTAATGGTAATTTTTCTGTTGGTAGGCAGTATTGGAACAGGAAATTTAAGGATGCTACCACTGCTGCTCAAGCAGCGGCTGAGTTTGGAGAACATGCAAGCCTAGCTGCCAGAGCTGTCGGAGAACTTTCAAGGCAATATTGTGTTGATGATGGTGGTTCATGCCACTTAGGTTTCAAGGATCAAAGGTTGAAACATGGGTAAGCATTTCCTAGAGATGGTAATGGTAATTTTTCTGTTGGCAAGCAGAATTGGAACATGAAATTTAAGGATACTACCTCTGTTGCTCAAGCAGCGGCTGAGCTAGCAGAAAATGCAAGCCTAGCTGCCAGAGCTGTTGTAGAACTTTCAAGGCAATATTGTGTTGATGATGGAGGTTCATGCCGCTTAGGTTTCAAGGATGAAAGATTGGAACATGGGTAATCATTTCCTGGAGATGGTAATGGTAATTTTTCTGTTGGCAGGTAGAATTGGAACATGAAATTCAAGGATGCTACCTCTGCTACTCAAGCAGCGGCTGAGTTTACAGAACATTCAAGCCTAGCTGCCAGAGTTGTTGTAGAACTTTCGAGGCAATATTGTGTTGATGATGGTGGTTCATGCCACTTAGGTTTCAAGGATGAAAGGTTTGAACATGGGCAATCATTTCCTTGAGGTGTTAATGGTAATTTTTCTGTTGGTAGGCAGTATTGGAACACGAAATTTAAGGATGCTACCTCTACTGCTCAAGCAGCGGCTGAGTTTGGAGAACATGCAAGGCTAGCTGCCAGAGATGTTGGAGAACTTTCAAGGCAATATTATGTTCATGATGGTGGTTCATGCCACCTAGGTTTCAAGGATGAAAGGTTGGAACATGGGCAAGCATTTCCTGGAGATTGTAATGGTAATTTTTATGTTGGTAGACAATTTTGGAACGTGAAATTTAAGGAAGCTACCTCTGCTGCTCAAGCAGCGGCTGAGTTTGGAGAACATGCAAACCTAGCTGCTAGAGCTGTTGGAGAACTTTCAAGGCAATATTGTGTTGATGATGGTGGTTTATGCCACTTAGGTTTTAAGGATGAAAGGTCGGAACATGGGCAATCATTTCCTTGAGATGGTAATGGTAATTTTTCGGTTGGTAGGCAGTATTGGAATAGGAAATTTAAGGATGCTACCTCTGCTGCTCAAGCAGTGGCTGAGTTTGGAGAACATGCAAGCCTAGCTACCAGAGTTGTTGGAGAACTTTCAAGGAAATATTATGTTCATGATGGTGGTTCATGCCACTTAGGTTTTAAGGATGAAAGGTTGGAACATGGGCAAGCGTTTCCTAGAGATGGTAATGGAAATTTTTCTATTCGCAAGCAGAATTGGAACATGAAATTTAAGGATACTACCGCTGCTGCACAAGCAGCGGCTGAGTTTGGAGAACATGCAAGCCTAGCTGCCAGAGCTGTTGGAGAACTTTCAAGGCAATATTGTGTTGATGATGGTGGTTCATGCCACTTAGGTTTCAACGATGAAAGTTTTGAACATGGGCAAGCATTTCCTGGAGATGGTAATGGTAATTTTTCTGTTGGCAAGCTGAATTGGAACATGAAATTTAAGGATGCTACCTCAGCTGCTCAAGTAGCGACTGAGTTTGTAGAACATGAAAGCCTAGCGGCCAGAGCTATTGCAGAACTTTCAAGGAAATATTGTGTTGATGATAGTGGTTCATGCCACTTAGGTTTCAAGGATGAAAGGTTGGAACATGGGCAAGCGTTTCCTGGAGATGGTAATGGAAATTTTTCTGTTGGCAAGCAGAATTGGAACATGAAATTTAAGGATACTACCGCTGCTGCACAAGCAGCGGCTGAGTTTGGAGAACATGCAAGCCTAGCTGCCAGAGTTGTTGGAGAACTTTCAAGGTAGTATTGTGTTGATGATGGTGGTTCAGGCCAGTTAGGTTTCAACGATGAAAGTTTTGAACATGGGCAAGCATTTCCTGGAGATGGTAATGGTAATTTTTCTGTTGGCAAGCAGAATTGGAACATGAAATTTAAGGATACTACCTCTGCTGCTCAACCAGCGACTGAGTTTGTAGAACATGTAAGCCTAGCTGCCACAGCTGTTGTAGAACTTTCAAGGCAATATTGTGTTGATGATGGTGGTTCATGCCACTTAGGTTTCAGGGATGAAAGTTTGGAACATGGGCAATCATTTCCTTGAGATGGTAATGGCAAATTTTCTGTTTGTAGGCAGTATTGGAACAGGAAATTTAAGGATACTACCTCTGCTGCTCAAGCAGTGGCTGAGATTGGAGAACATGCAAGCCTAGCTGCCCCAGCTATTGGAGAACTTTCAAGGAAATATTGTGTTGATGATGGTGGTTCATGCCACTTAGGTTTCAAGGATGAAAGGTTGGAACATGGGCAATCATTTCCTGGAGATGGTAATGGTAAGTTTTCTATTGGCAAGAAGAATTGGAACATGAAATTTGAGGATTCTACCTCAGCTGCTCAAGTAGCGACTGAGTTTGTAGAACATGCAAGCCTAGCGGCTAGAGCTGTTGCAGAACTTTCAAGGAAATATTGTGATGATGATGGTGGTTCATGCCACTTAGGTTTCAAGGATGAAAGGTTGAAACATGGGTAAGCATTTCCTAGAGATGGTAATGGTAATTTTTCTGTTGGCAAGCAGAATTGGAACATGAAATTTAAGGATACTACCTCTGCTGCTCAAGTAGCGGCTGAGCTAGCAGAACATGCAAGCCTCGCTGCCAGAGCTGTTGTAGAACTTTCAAGGCAATATTGTGTTGATGATGGTGGTTCATGCCGCTTAGGTTTCAAGGATGAAAGGTTGGAACATGGGTAATCATTTCCTGGAGATGGTAATGGTAATTTTTCTGTTGGCAGGTAGAATTGGAACATGAAATTCAAGGATGCTACCTCAGCTACTCAAGCAGCGGCTGAGTTTACAGAAAATGCAAGCCTAGCTGCCAGAGTTGTTGTAGAACTTTCGAGGCAATATTGTGTTGATGATGGTGGCTCATGCCACTTAGGTTTCAAGGATGAAAGGTTTGAACATGGGCAATCATTTCCTTGAGGTGTTAATGGTAATTTTTCTATTGGTAGGCAGTATTGGAACTCGAAATTTAAGGATGCTACCTCTACTGCTCAAGCAGCGGCTGAGTTTGGAGAACATGCAAGGCTAGCTGCCAGAGATGTTGGAAAACTTTCAAGGCAATATTATGTTCATGATGGTGGTTCATGCCACCTAGGTTTCAAGGATGAAAGGTTGGAACATGGGCAAGCATTTCCTGGAGATTGTAATGGTAATTTTTCTGTTGGTAGACAGGGTTAGAACGTGAAATTTAAGGAAGCTACCTCTGCTGCTCAAGCTGCGGCTGAGTTTGGAGAACATGCAAACCTAGCTGCTAGAGCTGTTGGAGAACTTTCAAGGCAATATTGTGTTGATGATGGTGGTTCATGCCACTTAGGTTTTAAGGATGAAAGGTCGGAACATGGGCAATCATTTCCTTGAGATGGTAATGGTAGTTTTTCTGTTGCTAGGCAGTATTGGAATAGGAAATTTAAGGATGCTACCTCTGCTGCTCAAGTAGTGGCTAAGTTTGGAGAACATGCAAGCCTAGCTACCAGAGCTGTTGGAGAACTTTCAAGGCAATATTATGTTCATGATGGTGGTTCATGCCACTTAGGTTTTAAGGATGAAAGGTTGGAACATGGGCAAGCATTTCCTGGAGATGGTAATGGAAATTTTTCTATTGGCAAGCAGAATTGGAACATGAAATTTAAGGATACTACCGCTGCTGCACAAGCAGCGGCTGAGTTTGGAGAACATGCAAGCCTAGCTGCCAGAGCTGTTGGAGAACTTTCGAGGCAATATTGTGTTGATGATGGTGGTTCATGCCACTTAGGTTTCAACGATGAAAGTTTTGAACATGGGCAAGCATTTCCTGGAGATGGTAATGGTAATTTTTCTGTTGGCAAGCAGAATTGGAACATGAAATTTAAGGATGCTACCTCAGCTGCTCAAGTAGCGACTGAGTTTGTAGAACATGAAAGCCTAGCGGCCAGAGCTGTTGGAGAACATTCAAGGCAATATTGTGTTGATGATGGTGGTTCATGCCACTTAGGTTTTAAGGATTAAAGGTCGGAACATGGGCAATCATTTCCTTGAGATGGTAATGGTAATTTTTCTGTTGGTAGGCAGTATTGGAACATGAAATTTAAGGATGCTACCTTTGCTGCTCAAGCAGTGGCTGAGTTTGGAGAACATGCAAGCCTAGCTACCAGAGCTGTTGGAGAACTTTCAAGGCAACATTATGTTCATGATGGTGGTTCATGCCACTTAGGTTTTAAGGATGAATGTTTGGAACATGGGCAAGCGTTTCCTGGAGATGGTAATGGTAATTTTTCTGTTGGCAAGCAGAATTGGAACATGAAATTTAAGGATACTACCTCTGCTGCTCAAGCAGCGACTGAGTTTGTAGAACATGCAAGCCTAGCTGCCAGAGCTGTTGTAGAACATTCAAGGCAATATTGTGTTGATGATGGTGGTTCATGCCACTTAGGTTTTAGGGATGAAAGGTTGGAACATGGGCAATCATTTCCTTGAGATGGTAATGGTAAATTTTCTATTGGTAGGCAGTATTGGAACAGGAAATTTAAGGATACTACCTCTGCTACTCAAGAAGCGGCTGAGTTTGCAGAACATGCAAGCCTAGCTGCCAGAGCTGTTGGAGATCTTTCAAGGCAATATTGTGTTGATGATGGTGGTTCATGCCGCTTAGGTTTTAAGGATGAAAGATTGGAACATGGGTAATCATTTCCTGGAGATGGTAAGGGAAATTTTTCTGTTGGCAAGCAGAATTGGTACATGAAATTTAAGGATACTACCGCTGCTGCTCAAGCAGCGGCTGAGTTTGGAGAACATGCAAGCCTAGCTGCCAGAGCTGTTGGAGAACATTCAAGGCAATATTGTGTTGATGATGGTGGTTCATGCCACTTAGGTTTCAACGATGAAAGTTTTGAACATGGGCAAGCATTTCCTGGAGATGGTAATGGTAATTTTTCTGTTGGCAAGCAGAATTGGAACATCAAATTTAAGGATGCTACCTCAGCTGCTCAAGTAGCGACTGAGTTTGTAGAACATGAAAGCCTAGCGGCCATAGCTGTTGGAGAACATTCAAGGCAATATTGTGTTGATGATGGTGGTTCATGCCACTTAGGTTTTAAGGATGAAAGGTCGGAACATGGGCAAACATTTCCTTGAGATGGTAATGGTAATTTTTCTGTTGGTAGGCAGTATTGGAACATGAAATTTAAGGATGCTACCTTTGCTGCTCAAGCAGTGGCTGAGTTTGGAGAACATGCAAGCCTAGCTACCAGAGCTGTTGGAGAACTTTCAAGGCAACATTATGTTCATGATGGTGGTTCATGCCACTTAGGTTTTAAGGATGAATGTTTGGAACATGGGCAAGCGTTTCCTGGAGATGGTAATGGTAATTTTTCTGTTGGCAAGCAGAATTGGAACATGAAATTTAAGGATACTACCTCTGCTGCTCAAGCAGCGACTGAGTTTGTAGAACATGCAAGCCTAGCTGCCAGAGCTGTTGTAGAACATTCAAGGCAATATTCTGTTGATGATGGTGGTTCATGCCACTTAGGTTTCAGGGATGAATGGTTGGAACATGGGCAATCATTTCCTTGAGATGGTAATGGTAAATTTTCTATTGGTAGGCAGTATTGGAACAGGAAATTTAAGGATACTACCTCTGCTGCTCAAGCAGCGGCTGAGTTTGCAGAACATGCAAGCCTAGCTGCCAGAGCTGTTGGAGATCTTTCAAGGCAATATTGTGTTGATGATGGTGGTTCATGCCGCTTAGGTTTTAAGGATGAAAGATTGGAACATGGGTAATCATTTCCTGGAGATGGTAAGGGAAATTTTTCTGTTGGCAAGCAGAATTGATACATGAAATTTAAGGATACTACCGCTGCTGCTCAAGCAGCGGCTGAGTTTGGAGAACATGCAAGCCTAGCTGCCAGAGCTGTTGGAGAACATTCAAGGCAATATTGTGTTGATGATGGTGGTTCATGCCACTTAGGTTTTAAGGATGAAAGGTCGGAACATGGGCAATCATTTCCTTGAGATGGTAATGGTAATTTTTCTGTTGGTAGGCAGTATTGGAACAGGAAATTTAAGGATGCTACCTCTGCTGCTCAAGCAGTGGCTGAGTTTGGAGAACATGCAAGCCTAGCTACCAGAGCTGTTGGAGAACTTTCAAGGCAACATTTTGTTGATGATGGTGGTTCATGCCACTTAGGTTTTAAGGATGAATGTTTGGAACATGGGCAAGCGTTTCCTGGAGATGGTAATGGTAATTTTTCTGTTGGCAAGCAGAATTGGAAAATGAAATTTAAGGATGCTACCTCAGCTGCTCAAGTAGCGACTGAGTTTGTAGAATATGAAAGCCTAGCAGCCAGAGCTGTTGCAGAACTTTCAAGGAAATATTGTGTTGATGATGGTGGTTCATGCCACTTAGGTTTCAACGATGAAAGGTTGGAACATGGGCAATCATTTCCTTGAGATGGTAATTGTAATTTTTCTGTTGGTAGGCAGTATTGGAACAAGAAATTTAAGGATGCTACCTCTGCTGCTCAAGCAGCGGCTGAGTTTGGAGAACATGCAAGCCTAGCTGCCAGAACTGTTGGAGAACTTTCAAGGCAATATTGTGTTGATGATGGTGGTTCATGCCACTTAGGTTTCAAGGATGAAAGGTTGGAATATGGGCAATCATTTCCAGGAGATGGTAATGGTAATTTTTCTGTTGGCAAGAAGAATAGGAACATGAAATTTGAGGATTCTACCTCAGCTGCTCAAGTAGCGACTGAGTTTGTTGAACATGCAAGCCTAGCGGCCAGAGTTGTTGCCGAACTTTCAAGGAAATATTGTGTTGATGATGGTGGTTCATGCCACTTAGTTTTCACAGATGAAAGGTTTGAACATGGGCAATCATTTCCTTGAGATGGTAATGGTAATTTTTCTGTTGGTAGGCAGTATTGGAACAGGAAATTTAAAGATGCTACCTCTGCTGCTCAAGCAGCGGCTGAGTTTGCAGAACATGCAAGCCTAGCTGCCAGAGCTGTTGTAGAACTTTCAAGGCAATATTGTGTTGATGATGGTGGTTCATGCCACTTAGGTTTCAAGGATGAAAGGTTGGAACATGGGCAATCATTTCCTGGAGATGGTAATGGTAAGTTTTCTATTGGCAAGAAGAATTGGAACATGAAATTTGAGGATTCTACCTCAGCTGCTCAAGTAGCGACTGAGTTTGTAGAACATGCAAGCCTAGCGGCCAGAGCTGTTGCAGAACTTTTAAGGAAATATTGTGTTGATGATGGTGGTTCATGCCACTTAGTTTTCAAGGATGAAAGGTTGGAACATGGGCAATCATTTCCTTGAGATGGTAATGGTAATTTTTCTGTTGGCAAGCATAATTGGAACATGAAATTTAAGGATGCTACCTCTGCTGCTCAAGCAGTGGCTGAGTTTGGAGAACATGCAAGCCTAGCTGCCAGAGCTGTTGGGGAAGTTTCAAGGCAATATTGTGTTGATGATGGTAGTTCATGCCGCTTAGGTTTCAACCATGAAAGGTTGGATCATGGGCAATCATTACCTGGAGATGGTAATGGTAAGTTTTCTATTATCAAGCAGAATTGGAAGATGAAATTTGAGGATTCTACCTCAGCTGCTCGAGCAGCGACTGAGTTTGCAGAACATGCAAGCCTAGCTGCCAGAGCTGTTGTAGAACTTTCAAGGCAATATTGTGTTGATGATGGTGGTTCATGCCACTTAGGTTTCAAGGATGAAAGGTTGGAACATGGGCAATCATTTCCTTGAGATGGTAATGGTAAATTTTCTGTTGGTAGGCAGTATTGGAACAGGAAATTTAAGGATGCTACCTCTGCGGCTCAAGCAGCGGCTGAGTTTGGAGAACATGCAAGCCTAGCTGCCAGAGCTGTTGGAGATCTTTCAAGGAAATATTGTGTTGATGATGGTGGTTCATGCCACTTAGGTTTCAAGGATGAAAGTTTGGAACATGGGCAATCATTTCCTTGAGATGGTAATGGTAATTTTTCTATTGGTAGGCTGTATTGGAACAGGAAATTTAAGGATGCTACCTCTGCTGCTCATGCAGCGGTTGAGTTTGGAGAACATGCAAACCTAGCTGCCAGAGCTGTTGGAGAACTTTCAAGGCAATATTATATTGATGATGGTGGTTCATGCCACTTAGGTTTCAAGGATGAAAGGTTGGAACATGGGCAAGCATTTCCTGGAGATGGTAATGGTAATTTTTCTATTGGCAAGCAGAATTGGAACATGAAATTTAAGGATACTACCTCTGCTGCTCAAGCAGCGGCTGAGTTTGCAGAACATGCAAGCCTAGCTGCCAGAGCTATTGTAGAACTTTCAAGGCAATATTGTGTTGATGATGGTGGTTCATGCCACTTAGGTTTCAAGGATAAAAGGATGGAACATGGGCACTTATTTCCTTGATATGGTAATGGTAATTTTTCTGTTGGTAGGCAGTATTGGAACGTGAAATTTAAGGATACTACCTCTGTTGCTCAAGCAGCGGCTGAGGTTGCAGAACATGCAAGCCTAGCTGCCAGAGTTGTTGGAGAACTTTCAAGGCAATATTGTGTTGATGATGGTGGTTCATGCCACTTAGGTTTCAAGGATGAAAGGTTGGAACATGGGCAATCATTTCCTTGAGATGGTAATGGTAATTTTTCTGTTGGTAGGCAGTATTGGAACGTGAAATTTAAGGATGCTACCTCTGCTGATCAAGCAGCGGATGAGTTTGGAGAACATACAAACCTAGTTGCCAGAGCTGTTGGAGAACTTTCAAGGCAATATTGTGTTGATGATGGTGGTTCATGTCACTTAGGTTTCAAGGATGAAAGTTTGGAACATGGGCAATCATTTCCTTGAGATGGTAATGGTAATTTTTCTATTGGTAGGCAGTATTGGAACAGGAAATTTAAGGATGCTACCTCTGCTGCTCATGCAGCAGTTGAGTTTGGAGAACATGCAAACCTAGCCGCCAGAGCTGTTGGAGAACTTTCAAGGCAATATTATATTGATGATGGTGGTTCATGCCACTTAGGTTTCAAGGATGAAAGGTTGGAACATGGGCAAGCATTTCCTGGAGATGGTAATGGTAATTTTTCTATTGGCAAGCAGAATTGGAACATGAAATTTAAGGATACTACCTCTGCTGCTCAAGCAGCGGCTGAGTTTGCAGAACATGCAAGCCTAGCTGCCAGAGCTGTTGTAGAACTTTCAAGGCAATATTGTGTTGATGATGGTGGTTCATGCCACTTAGGTTTCAAGGATAAAAGGTTGGAACATGGGCACTTATTTCATTGATATGGTAATGGTAATTTTTCTGTTGGAAGGCAGTATTGGAACATGAAATTTAAGGATGCTACCTCTGCTGCTCAAGCAGCGGCTGAGTTTGGAGAACATGCAAACCTAGATGCCAGAGCTGTTGGAGAACTTTGAAGGCAATATTGTGTTGATGATGGTGGTTCATGCCACGTAGGTTTCAAGGATGAAAGGTTGGAACATGGGCAATCATTTCCTTGAGATGGTAATGGTAATGTTTCTGTTGGTAGGCAGTATTGGAACAGGAAATTTAAGGATGCTACCTCTGCTGCTCAAGCAGCGACTGAGTTTGGAGAACATGCAAGCCTAGTTGCCAGAGCTGTTGGAGAACTTTCAAGGCAATATTATGTTCATGATGGTGGTTCATGCCACTTAGGTTTCAACGATGAAAGTTTTGAACATGGGCAAGCATTTCCTGGCGATGGTAATGGTAATTTTTCTGTTGGCAAGCTGAATTGGAACATGAAATTTAAGGATACTACCTCTGCTGCTCAAGCAGCGACTGAGTTTGCAGAACTTGCAAGCCTAGCTGCCAGAGCTGTTGTTGAACTTTCAAGGCAATATTGTGTTGATGATGGTGGTTCATGCCACTTAGGTTTCAAGGATGAAAGGTTGGAACATGGGCAATCATTTCCTTGAGATAGGAATGGTAATTTTTCTGTTGGTAGGCAGTATTGGAACGTGAAATTTAAGGATGCTACCTCTGCTGCTCAAGCAGCGGCTGAGTTTGGAGAACATGCAAACCTAGTTGTCAGTGCTGTTGGAGAACTTTCAAGGTAATATTGTGTTGATAATGGTGGTTCATGCCACTTAGGTTTCAAGGATGAAATTTTGGAACATGGGCAATCATTTCCTTGAGATGGTAATGGTAATTTTTCTGTTGGTAGGCAGTATTGGAACAGGAAATTTAAGGATGCTACCTCTGCTGCTCAAGCAGCGGCTGAGTTTGGAGAACATGCAAGCCTAGCTGCCAGAGCTGTTGGAGAACTTTCAAGGCAATATTGTATTGATGATGGTGGTTCATGCCACTTAGGTTTCAAGGATGAAAGGTTGGAACATGGGCAAGCATTTCCTGGAGATGGTAATGGTAATTTTTCTGTTGGCAAGCAGAATTGGAATATGAAATTTAAGGATACTACCTCTGCTGCTCAAGCAGCGGCTGAGTTTGGAGAACATGCAAACCTAGCTGCCAGAGCTGTTGGAGAACTTTGAAGGCAATATGGTGTTGATGATGGTGGTTTATGCCACTTAGGTTTCAAGGATGAAAAGTTGGAACATGGGCAATCATTTCCTTGAGATGGTAATGGTAATGTTTCTGTTGGTAGGCAGTACTGGAATAGGAAATTTAAGGATGCTACCTCTGCTGCTAAAGCAGCGGCTGAGTTTGGAGAACATGCAAGTCTAGCTGCCAGAGCTGTTGGAGAACTTTCAAGGCAATATTATGTTCATGATGGTGGTTCATGCCACTTAGGTTTTAAGGATGAAAGGTTGGAATATGGGCAAGCGTTTCCTGGAGATGGTAATGGTAATTTTTCTGTTGGCAAGCAGAATTGGAACATGAAATTTAAGGATACTACCTCTGCTGCTCAAGCAACGGCTGAGTTTGGAGAACATGCAAGCCTAGCTGCCAGAGTTGTTGGAGAACTTTCAAGGCAATATTGTGTTGATGATGGTGGTTCATGCCACTTAGGTTTCAACGATGAAAGTTTTGAACATGGGCAAGCATTTCGTGGAGATGGAAATGGTAATTTTTCTGTTGGCAAGCAGAATTGGAACATGAAATTTAAGGATACTACCTCTGCTGCTCAAGCAGCGGCTGAGTTCGCAGAACATGCAAGCCTAGCTGCCAGAGCTGTTGTAGAACTTTCAAGGCAATATTGTGTTGATGATGGTGGTTCATGCCACTTAGGTTTCAAGGATGAAAGGTTGGAACATGGGCAATCATTTCCTTGAGATGGTAATGGTAATTTTTCTGTTGGTAGGCAGTATTGGAACAGGAAATTTAAGGATGCTACCTCTGCTGCACAAGCAATGGCAGAGTTTGGAGAACATGCAAGCCTAGCTGCCAGAGCTGTTGGAGAACTTTCAAGGCAATATTATGTTCATGATGGTGGTTCATGCCACTTAGGTTTTAAGGATGAAAGGTTGGAACATGGGCAATCATTTCCTGGAGATGGTAATGGTAATTTTTCTGTTGGCAAGCAGAATTGGAACATCAAATTTAAGGATGCTACCTCAGCTGCTCAAGTAGCGACTGAGTTTGTAGAACATGAAAGCCTAGCGGCCAGAGCTGTTGCAGAACTTTCAAGGAAATATTGTGTTGATGATGGTGGTTCATGCCACTTAGGTTTCAAGGATGAAAGGTTGGAACATGGGCAATTATTTCCTTGAGATGGTAATGGTAATTTTTCTGTTGGTAGGCAGTATTGGAACAGGAAATTTAAGGATGCTACCTCTGCTGCACAAGCAGTGGCAGAGTTTGGAGAACATGCAAGCCTAGCTGCCAGAGCTGTTTGAGAACTTTCAAGGCAATATTATGTTCATGATGGTGGTTCATGCCACTTAGGTTTTAAGGATGAAAGGTTGGAACATGGGCAAGCGTTTCCTGGAGATAGTAATGGTAATTTTTCTGTTGGCAAGCAGAATTGGAACATGAAATTTAAGGATACTACCTCTGCTGCTCAAGCAGCGGCTGAGTTTTGAGAACATGCAAGCCTAGTTGCCAGAGTTGTTGGAGAACTTTTTCAAGGCAATATTGTGTTGATGATGGTGGTTCATGCCACTTAGGTTTCAACGATGAAAGGTTTGAACATGGGCAAGCATTTCCTGGAGATGGTAATGGTAATTTTTCTGTTGGCAAGCAGAATTGGAACATGAAATTTAAGGATACTACGTCTGCTGCTCAAGCAGCGGCTGAGTTCTGAGAACATGCATGCCTAGCTGCCAGAGCTGTTGGAGAACTTTCAAGGCAATATTGTATTGATGATGGTGGTTCATGCCACTTAGGTTTCAAGGATGAAAGGTTGGAACATGGGCAAGCATTTCCTGGAGATGGTAATGGTAATATTTCCGTTGGCGGGCAGAATTGAAACATGAAATTTAAGGATACTACCTCTGCTGCTCAAGCAGCGGCTGAGTTTGCAGAACATGCAAGCCTAGCTGCCAGAGCTATTGTAGAACTTTCAAGGCAATATTATGTTGATGATGGTAGTTCATGCCACTTAGGTTTCAAGGATGAAGGGTTGGAACATGGGCAAACATTCCATGGAGATGGTAATGGTAAGTTTTCTATTGGCAAGCAGAATTGGAACATGAAATTTGAGGATTCTACCTCAGCTGCTCAAGTAGCGACTGAGTTTGCAGAATATGCAAGCCTAGGGACTAGAGCTATTGTAGAACTTTGAAGGAAATATTGTGTTGATGATGGCGGTTCATGCCACTTAGGTTTCAAGGATTAAAGGTTGGAACATGGGCAATCATTTCCTTGAGATGGTAATGGTAATTTTTCTGTTGGTAGGCAGTATTGGAATATGAAATTTAAGGATGCTACCTCAGCTGCTCAAGCAGTGGCTGAGTTTGGAGAACATGCAAGCCTAGCTGCCAGAGATGTTGGAGAACTTTCAAGGCAATATTATGTTGATGATGGTGGTTCATGCCACTTAGGTTTCAATGATGAATGTTTTGAACATGGGCAAGCATTTCCTGGAGATGGTAATGGTAATTTTTCTGTTGGCAAGAAGAATTGGAACATGAAAATAAAGGATACTACCTCTGCTGCTCAAGCAGCGGCTGAGTTTGGAGAACATGCAAGCCTAGCTTCCAGAGCTATTGGAGAACTTTCAAGGCAATATTGTATTGATGATGGTGGTTCATGCCACTTAGGTTTCAAGGATGAAAGGTTGGAACATGGGCAAGCATTTCCTGGAGATGGTAATGGCAATTTTTCTGTTGGCAAGCAGAATTCGAAAATGAAATTTAAGGATACTACCTCTGCTGCTCAAGCAGTGGCTGAGTTTGCAGAACATGCAAGCCTAGCTGCCAGAGCTGTTGTAGAACTTTCAAGGCAATATTGTGTTGATGATGGTGGTTCATGCCACTTAGGTTTCAAGGATGAAAGGTTGGAACATGGGCAATCATTTCCTGGAGATGGTAATGGTAAGTTTTCTATTGGCAAGAAGAATTGGAACATGAAATTTGAGAATTCTACCTCAACTGCTCAAGTAGCGACTGAGTTTGCAGAACATGCAAGCCTGCCGGCCAGAGCTGTTGTAGAACATTCAAGGAAATATTGTGATGATGATGGTGGTTCATGTCACTTAGGTTTTAAGGATGAAAGGTTGGAACATGGGCAATCATTTTCTTGAGATGGTAATGGTAATTTTTCTGTTGGCAAGCAGAATTGGAATATGAAATTTAAGGATACTACCTCTGCTGCTCAAGCAGCGGCTGAGTTTGGAGAACATGCAAACCTAGCTGCCAGAGCTGTTGGAGAACTTTGAAGGCAATATTGTGTTGATGATGGTGGTTTATGCCACTTAGGTTTCAAGGATGAAAAGTTGGAACATGGGCAATCATTTCCTTGAGATGGTAATGGTAATGTTTCTGTTGGTAGGCAGTACTGGAACAGGAAATTTAAGGATGCTACCTCTGCTGCTAAAGCAGCGGCTGAGTTTGGAGAACATGCAAGTCTAGCTGCCAGAGCTGTTGGAGAACTTTCAAGGCAATATTATGTTCATGATGGTGGTTCATGCCACTTAGGTTTTAAGGATGAAAGGTTGGAATATGGGCAAGCGTTTCCTGGAGATGGTAATGGTAATTTTTCTGTTGGCAAGCAGAATTGGAACATGAAATTTAAGGATACTACCTCTGCTGCTCAAGCAACGGCTGAGTTTGGAGAACATGCAAGCCTAGCTGCCAGAGTTGTTGGAGAACTTTCAAGGCAATATTGTGTTGATGATGGTGGTTCATGCCACTTAGGTTTCAACGATGAAAGTTTTGAACATGGGCAAGCATTTCGTGGAGATGGAAATGGTAATTTTTCTGTTGGCAAGCAGAATTGGAACATGAAATTTAAGGATACTACCTCTGCTGCTCAAGCAGCGGCTGAGTTCGCAGAACATGCAAGCCTAGCTGCCAGAGCTGTTGTAGAACTTTCAAGGCAATATTGTGTTGATGATGGTGGTTCATGCCACTTAGGTTTCAAGGATGAAAGGTTGGAACATGGGCAATCATTTCCTTGAGATGGTAATGGTAATTTTTCTGTTGGTAGGCAGTATTGGAACAGGAAATTTAAGGATGCTGCCTCTGCTGCACAAGCAGTGGCAGAGTTTGGAGAACATGCAGGCCTAGCTGCCAGAGCTGTTGGAGAACTTTCAAGGCAATATTATGTTCATGATGGTGGTTCATGCCACTTAGGTTTTAAGGATGAAAGGTTGGAACATGGGCAATCATTTCCTGGAGATGGTAATGGTAATTTTTCTGTTGGCAAGCAGAATTGGAACATCAAATTTAAGGATGCTACCTCAGCTGCTCAAGTAGCGACTGAGTTTGTAGAACATGAAAGCCTAGCGGCCAGAGCTGTTGCAGAACTTTCAAGGAAATATTGTGTTGATGATGGTGGTTCATGCCACTTAGGTTTCAAGGATGAAAGGTTGGAATATGGGCAATTATTTCCTTGAGATGGTAATGGTAATTTTTCTGTTGGTAGGCAGTATTGGAACAGGAAATTTAAGGATGCTACCTCTGCTGCACAAGCAGTGGCAGAGTTTGGAGAACATGCAAGCCTAGCTGCCAGAGCTGTTGGAGAACTTTCAAGGCAATATTATGTTCATGATGGTGGTTCATGCCACTTAGGTTTTAAGGATGAAAGGTTGGAACATGGGCAAGCGTTTCCTGGAGATAGTAATGGTAATTTTTCTGTTGGCAAGCAGAATTGGAACATGAAATTTAAGGATACTACCTCTGCTGCTCAAGCAGCGGCTGAGTTTTGAGAACATGCAAGCCTAGTTGCCAGAGTTGTTGGAGAACTTTTTCAAGGCAATATTGTGTTGATGATGGTGGTTCATGCCACTTAGGTTTCAACGATGAAAGGTTTGAACATGGGCAAGCATTTCCTGGAGATGGTAATGCTAATTTTTCTGTTGGCAAGCAGAATTGGAACATGAAATTTAAGGATACTACGTCTGCTGCTCAAGCAGCGGCTGAGTTCTGAGAACATGCATGCCTAGCTGCCAGAGCTGTTGGAGAACTTTCAAGGCAATATTGTATTGATGATGGTGGTTCATGCCACTTAGGTTTCAAGGATGAAAGGTTGGAACATGGGCAAGCATTTCCTGGAGATTGTAATGGTAATTTTTCCGTTGGCAGGCAGAATTGAAACATGAAATTTAAGGATACTACCTCTGCTGCTCAAGCAGCGGCTGAGTTTGCAGAACATGCAAGCCTAGCTGCCAGAGCTATTGTAGAACTTTCAAGGCAATATTATGTTGATGATGGTAGTTCATGCCACTTAGGTTTCAAGGATGAAGGTTTGGAACATGGGCAATCATTCCCTGGAGATGGTAATGGTAAGTTTTCTATTGGCAAGCAGAATTGGAACATGAAATTTGAGGATTCCACCTCAGCTGCTCAAGTAGCGACTGAGTTTGCAGAATATGCAAGCCTAGGGACTAGAGCTATTGTAGAATTTTGAAGGAAATATTGTGTTGATAATGGCGGTTCATGCCACTTAGGTTTCAAGGATTAAAGGTTGGAACATGGGCAATCATTTCCTGGAGATGGTAATGGTAATTGTTCTGTTGGCAAGCAGTATTGAAACATGAAATTTAAGGTTGCTACCTCTGCTGCTCAAGCAACGGCTGAGCTTGGAGAACATGCAAGCCTAGGTGCCAGAGCTGTTGTAGAACTTTCAAGGCAATATTGTGTTGATGATGGTGGTTCATGCCACTTAGGTTTCAAGGATGAAAGGTTGGAACATGGGCAATCATTTCCTTGAGATGGTAATGGTAATTTTTCTGTTGGTAGGCAGTATTGGAACAGGAAATTTAAGGATGCTACCTCTGCTGCACAAGCAGTGGCAGAGTTTGGAGAACATGCAAGCCTAGCTGCCAGAGCTGTTGGAGAACTTTCAAGGCAATATTATGTTCATGATGGTGGTTCATGCCACTTAGGTTTTAAGGATGAAAGGTTGGAACATGGGCAATCATTTCCTGGAGATGGTAATGGTAATTTTTCTGTTGGCAAGCAGAATTGGAACATCAAATTTAAGGATGCTACCTCAGCTGCTCAAGTAGCGACTGAGTTTGTAGAACATGAAAGCCTAGCGGCCAGAGCTGTTGCAGAACTTTCAAGAAAATATTGTGTTGATGATGGTGGTTCATGCCACTTAGGTTTCAAGGATGAAAGGTTGGAACATGGGCAATTATTTCCTTGAGATGGTAATGGTAATTTTTCTGTTGGTAGGCAGTATTGGAACAGGAAATTTAAGGATGCTACCTCTGCTGCACAAGCAGTGGCAGAGTTTGGAGAACATGCAAGCCTAGCTGCCAGAGCTGTTGGAGAACTTTCAAGGCAATATTATGTTCATGATGGTGGTTCATGCCACTTAGGTTTTAAGGATGAAAGGTTGGAACATGGGCAAGCGTTTCCTGGAGATAGTAATGGTAATTTTTCTGTTGGCAAGCAGAATTGGAACATGAAATTTAAGGATACTACCTCTGCTGCTCAAGCAGCGGCTGAGTTTTGAGAACATGCAAGCCTAGTTGCCAGAGTTGTTGGAGAACTTTTTCAAGGCAATATTGTGTTGATGATGGTGGTTCATGCCACTTAGGTTTCAACGATGAAAGGTTTGAACATGGGCAAGCATTTCCTGGAGATGGTAATGGTAATTTTTCTGTTGGCAAGCAGAATTGGAACATGAAATTTAAGGATACTACGTCTGCTGCTCAAGCAGCGGCTGAGTTCTGAGAACATGCATGCCTAGCTGCCAGAGCTGTTGGAGAACTTTCAAGGCAATATTGTATTGATGATGGTGGTTCATGCCACTTAGGTTTCAAGGATGAAAGGTTGGAACATGGGCAAGCATTTCCTGGAGATGGTAATGGTAATTTTTCCGTTGGCAGGCAGAATTGAAACATGAAATTTAAGGATACTACCTCTGCTGCTCAAGCAGCGGCTGAGTTTGCAGAACATGCAAGCCTAGCTGCCAGAGCTATTGTAGAACTTTCAAGGCAATATTATGTTGATGATGGTAGTTCATGCCACTTAGGTTTCAAGGATGAAGGGTTGGAACATGGGCAATCATTCCCTGGAGATGGTAATGGTAAGTTTTCTATTGGCAAGTAGAATTGGAACATGAAATTTGAGGATTCTACCTCAGCTGCTCAAGTAGCGACTGAGTTTGCAGAATATGCAAGCCTAGGGACTAGAGCTATTGTAGAACTTTGAAGGAAATATTGTGTTGATGATGGCAGTTCATGCCACTTAGGTTTCAAGGATTAAAGGTTGGAACATGGACAATCATTTCCTTGAGATGGTAATGGTAATTTTTCTGTTGGTAGGCAGTATTGGAATATGAAATTTAAGGATGCTACCTCAGCTGCTCAAGCAGTGGCTGAGTTTGGAGAACATGCAAGCCTAGCTGCCAGAGATGTTGGAGAACTTTCAAGGCAATATTATGTTGATGATGGTGGTTCATGCCACTTAGGTTTCAATGATGAAAGTTTTGAACATGGGCAAGCATTTCCTGGAGATGGTAATGGTAATTTTTCTGTTGGCAAGAAGAATTGGAACATGAAAATAAAGGATACTACCTCTGCTGCTCAAGCAGCGGCTGAGTTTGGAGAACATGCAAGCCTAGCTTCCAGAGCTATTGGAGAACTTTCAAGGCAATATTGTATTGATGATGGTGGTTCATGCCACTTAGGTTTCAAGGATGAAAGGTTGGAACATGGGCAAGCATTTCCTGGAGATGGTAATGGCAATTTTTCTGTTGGCAAGCAGAATTCGAAAATGAAATTTAAGGATACTACCTCTGCTGCTCAAGCAGCGGCTGAGTTTGCAGAACATGCAAGCCTAGCTGCCAGAGCTGTTGTAGAACTTTCAAGGCAATATTGTGTTGATGATGGTGGTTCATGCCACTTAGGTTTCAAGGATGAAAGGTTGGAACATGGGCAATCATTTCCTGGAGATGGTAATGGTAAGTTTTCTATTGGCAAGAAGAATTGGAACATGAAATTTGAGAATTCTACCTCAACTGCTCAAGTAGCGACTGAGTTTGCAGAACATGCAAGCCTGCCGGCCAGAGCTGTTGTATATCTTTCAAGGAAATATTGTGATGATGATGGTGGTTCATGTCACTTAGGTTTTAAGGATGAAAGGTTGGAACATGGGCAATCATTTCCTTGAGATGGTAATGGTAATTTTTCTGTTGGTAGGCAGTATTGGAACAGGAAAGTTAAGGATGCTACCTCTGCTGCTCAAGCAGCTGCTGAGTTTGGAGAACATGCAAGCCTAGCTGCCAGAGCTGTTGGAGAACTTTCAAGACAATATTGTGTTGATAATGGTAGTTCATGCCACTTAGGTTTCAAGGATGAAAGGTTGGAAAATGGGCAATCATTTCCTGGAGATGGTAATGGATAGTTTTCTATTGGCAAGCAGAATTGGAACATGAAATTTGAGGATTCTACCTCAGCTGCTCAAGTAGCGACTGAGTTTGCAGAATATGCAAGCCTAGGGACCAGAGCTATTGTAGAACTTTGAAGGAAATATTGTGTTGATGATGGCGATTCATTCCACTTAAGTTTCAAGGATTAAAGGTTGGAACATGGGCAATCATTTCCTTGAGATGGTAATGGTAATTTTTCTGTTGGTAGGCAGTATTGGAATATGAAATTTAAGGATGCTACCACAGCTGCTCAAGCAGCGGCTGAGTTTGGAGAACATGCATGCCTAGCTGCCAGAGATGTTGGAGAACTTTCAAGGCAATATTATGTTGATGATGGTGGTTCATGCCACTTAGGTTTCAATGATGAAAGTTTTGAACATGGGCAAGCATTTCCTGGAGATGGTAATGGTAATTTTTATGTTGGCAAGCAGAATTGGAACATGAAATTTAAGGATACTACCTCTGCTGCTCAAGCAGCGGCTGAGTTTGGAGAACATGAAAGCCTAGCTGCCAGAGCTATTAGAGAACTGTCAAGGCAATATTGTATTGATGATTGTGGTTCATGCCACTTAGGTTTCAAGGATGAAAGGTTGGAACATGGGCAAGCATTTCCTGGAGATGGTAATGGCAATTTTTCTGTTGGCAAGCAGAATTCGAACATGAAATTTAAGGATACTACCTCTGCTGCTCAAGCAGTGGCTGAGTTTGTAGAACATGCAAGCCTAGCTGCCAGAGCTGTTGTAGAACTTTCAAGGCAATATTGTGTTGATGATGGTGGTTCATGCCACTTAGGTTTCAAGGATGAAAGGTTGGAACA
The DNA here is from genome assembly GCF_000390325.3 of Nicotiana tomentosiformis. Taxonomy (NCBI): domain Eukaryota; kingdom Viridiplantae; phylum Streptophyta; class Magnoliopsida; order Solanales; family Solanaceae; genus Nicotiana; species Nicotiana tomentosiformis. The sequence goes on from NW_027174632.1 coordinate 242,578, forward strand.
TGGGCAATCATTTCCTGGAGATGGTAATGGTAAGTTTTCTATTGGCAAGAAGAATTGGAACATTAAATTTGAGGATTCTACCTCAACTGCTCAAGTAGTGACTGAGTTTGCAGAACATGCAAGCCTGCCGACCAGAGCTGTTGTAGAACTTTCAAGGAAATATTGTGATGATGATGGTGGTTCATGTCACTTAGGTTTCAAGGATGAAAGGTTGGAACATGGGCAATCATTTCCTTGAGATGGTAATGGTAATTTTTCTGTTGGTAGGCAGTATTGGAACAGGAAATTTAAGGATGCTAGCTCTGCTGCTCAAGCAGCGGCTGAGTTTGGAGAACATGCAAGCCTAGCTGCCAGAGCTGTTGGAGAACTTTCAAGGAAATATTGTGTTGATGATGGTGGTTCATGCCACTTAGGTTTTAAGGATGAAAGGTTGGAACATGGGCAATCATTTCCTTGAGATGGTAATGGTAATTTTTTTGTTGGTAGGCAGTATTGGAACATGAAATTTAAGCATACTACCTCTGCTGTTCAAGCAGCGGCTGAGTTTGGAGAACATGGAAGCCTAGCTACCAGAGCTGTTGGAGAACTTTCAAGGCAATATTGTGTTGATGATGGTGGTTCATGCCACTTAGGTTTCAAGGATGAAAGGTTGAAACATGGGCAAGCATTTCCTGGAGATGGTAATGGTAATTTTTCTGTTGGCAAGCAGAATTAGAACAGGAAATTTAAGGATACTACCTCTGCTGCTCAAGCAGCGGCTGAGTTTGCAGAACATGCCAGCCTAGCTGCCAGAGCTGTTGTAGAACTTTCAAGGCAATATTGTGTTGATGATGGTAGTTCATGCCACTTAGGTTTCAAGCATGAAAGGTTGGAACATGGGCAATCATTTCCTGGAGATGGTAATGGTAAGTTTTCTATTGGCAAGCAGAATTGGAACATGAAATTTGAGAATTCTACCTCAGCTGCTAAAGTAGCGACTGAGTTTGCAGAACATGCAAGCCTAGCGGCCAGAGCTGTTGTAGAACTTTCAAGGAAATATTGTGTTGATGATGGCGGTTCATGCCACTTAGGTTTCAAGGATGAAAGGTTGGAACATGGGCAATCATTTCATGGAGATGGTAATGGTAATTTTTCTTTTGGTAGGCAGAATTGGAACATGAAAATTGAGGATTCTACCTCAGCTGCTCAAGTAGCGACTGAGTTTGCAGAACATGCAAGCCTAGCGGCCAGAGCTGTTGTAGAACTTTCAAGGAAATATTGTGTTGATGATGGCGGTTCAAGCCACTTAGGTTTCAAGGATGAAAGGTTGGAACATGGGCAATCATTTCCTTGAGATGGTAATGGTAATTTTTCTGTTGGTAGGTAGTATTGGAACATGAAATTTAAGGATACTACCTCTGCTGTTCAAGCAGCGGCTGAGTTTGGAGAACATGGAAGCCTAGCTGCCCGAGCTGTTGGAGAATTTTCAAGGCAATATTTTGTTGATGATGGTGGTTCATGCCACTTAGGTTTCAAGGATGAAAGGTTGAAACATGGGCAAGCATTTCCTAGAGATGGTTATGGTAATTTTTCTGTTGGCAAGCAGAATTGGAACATGAAATTTAAGGATACTACCTCCGCTGCTCAAGCAGCGGCTGAGTTTGCAGAACATGCAAGCCTAGCTGCCAGAGCTGTTGTAGAACTTTCAAGGCAATATTGTGTTGATGATGGTAGTTCATGCCACTTAGGTTTCAAGCATGAAAGGTTGGAACATGGGCAATCATTTCCTGGAGATGGTAATGGTAAGTTTTCTATTGGCAAGAAGAATTGGAACATGAAATTTGAGGATTCTACCTCAGCTGCTCAAGTAGCGACTGAGTTTGCAGAACATGCAAGCCTAGGGGCCAGAGCTGTTGTAGAACTTTCAAGGAAATATTGTGTTGCTGATGGCGGTTCATGCCACTTAGGTTTCAAGGATTAAAGGTTGGAACATGGGCAATCATTTCCTTGAGATGGTAACGGTAATTTTTCTGTTGGTAGGCAGTATTGGAACATGAAATTTAAGGATGCTACCTCTGCTGCTCAAGCAGCGACTGAGTTTGCAGAACATGCAAGCCTAGCGGCGAGAGCTGTTGTAGAACTTTCAAGGAAATATTGTGTTGATGATGGCGGTTCATGCCACTTAGGTTTCAAGGATGAAAGGTTGGAACATGGGCAATCATTTCATGGAGATGGTAATGGTAATTTTTCTTTTGGTAGGCAGAATTGGAACATGAAATTTAAGGATGCTACCTTTGCTGCTCAAGCAGCGGCTGAGTTTGGAGAACATGCAAGCCTAGCTGCCAGAGCTGTTGGAGAAGTTTCAAGGCAATATTTGTGTTGATGATGGTAGTTCATGCCACTTAGGTTTCAAGCATGAAAGGTTGGAACATGGGCAATCATTACCTGGAGATGGTAATGGTAAGTTTTCTATTGGCAAGCAGAATTGGAACATGAAATTTGAGGATTCTACCTCAGCTGCTCAAGCAGCGACTGAGTTTGCAGAACATGCAAGCCTAGCGGCCAGAGCTATTGTAGAACGTTCAAGGAAATATTGTGTTGATTATGGCGGTTCATGCCACATAGGTTTCAAGGATGAAAGGCTGGAACATGGGCAATCATTTCCTTGAGATGGTAATATTAATTTTTCTGTTGGTAGGCAGTATTGGAACATGAAATTTAAGGATGCTACCTCTGCTGCTCAAGCAGCGGCTGAGTTTGGAGAACATGCAAGCCTAGCTGCCAGAGCTGTTGGAGAAGTTTCAAGGCAATATTATATTGATGATGGTGGTTCATGCCACTTAGGTTTCAACGATGAAAGTTTTGAACATGGGCAAGCATTTCCTGGAGATGGTAATGGTAATTTTTCTGTTGGCAAGCAGAATTGCAACATGAAATTTAAGGATACTACCTCTGCTGCTCAAGCAGCGGCTGAGTTTGCAGAACATGCAAGCCTAGCTGCCAGAGCTGTTGTAGAACTTTCAAGGCAATATTGTGTTGATGATGGTGGTTCATGCCACTTAGGTTTCAAGGATGAAAGGTTGGAACATGGGCAATCATTTCCTGGAGATGGTAATGGTAAGTTTTCTATTGGCAAGAAGAATTGGAACATGAAATTTGAGGATTCTACCTCAACTGCTCAAGTAGCGACTGAGTTTGCAGAACATGCAAGCCTTCCGGCCAGAGCTGTTGTAGAACTTTCAAGGAAATATTGTGATGATGATGGTGGTTCATGTCACTTATGTTTCAGGATGAAAGGTTGGAACATAGGCAATCATTTCCTTGAGATGGTAATGGTAATTTTTCTGTTGGTAGGCAGTATTGGAACAGGAAAGTTAAGGATGCTACCTCTGCTGCTCAAGCAGCGGCTGAATTTTGGAGAACATGCAAGCCTAGCTGCCAGAGCTGTTGGAGAACTTTCAAGGCAATATTGTGTTGATAATGGTAGTTCATGCCACTTAGGTTTCAAGGATGAAAGGTTGGAAAATGGGCAATCATTTCCTGGAGATGGTAATGATAAGTTTTCTATTGGCAGGCAGAATTGGAACATGAAATTTGAGGATTCTACCTCAGCTGCTCAAGTAGCGACTGAGTTTGCAAAATATGCAAGCCTAGGGACCAGAGCTATTGTAGAACTTTGAAGGAAATATTGTGTTGATGATGGCGGTTCATTCCACTTAAGTTTCAAGGATTAAAGGTTGGAACATGGGCAATCATTTCCTTGAGATGGTAATGGTAATTATTCTGTTGGTAGGCAGTATTGGAATATGAAATTTAAGGATGCTACCACAGCTGCTCAAGCAGCGGCTGAGTTTGGAGAACATGCAAGCCTAGCTGCCAGAGATGTTGGAGAACTTTCAAGGCAATATTATGTTGATGATGGTGGTTCATGCCACTTAGGTTTCAATGATGAAAGTTTTGAACATGGGCAAGCATTTCCTGGAGATTGTAATGGTAATTTTTCTGTTGGCAAGCAGAATTGGAACATGAAATTTAAGGATACTACCTCTGCTGCTCAAGCAGCGGCTGAGTTTGGAGAACACACAAGCCTAGCTGCCAGAGCTATTGGAGAACTTTCAAGGCAATATTGTATTGATGATGGTGGTTCATGCCACTTAGGTTTCAAGGATGAAAGGTTGGAACATGGGCAAGCATTTCCTGGTGATGGTAATGGCAATTTTTCTGTTGGCAAGCAGAATTCGAACATGAAATTTAAGGATACTACCTCTGCTGCTCAAGCAGTGGCTGAGTTTGCAGAACATGCAAGCCTAGCTGCCAGAGCTGTTGTAGAACTTTCAAGGCAATATTGTGTTGATGATGGTGGTTCATGCCACTTAGGTTTCAAGGATGAAAGGTTAGAACATGGGCAATCATTTCCTGGAGATGGTAATGGTAAGTTTTCTATTGGCAAGAAGAATTGGAACATGAAATTTGAGGATTCTACCTCAACTGCTCAAGTAGTGACTGAGTTTGCAGAACATGCAAGCCTGCCGGCCAGAGCTGTTGTAGAACTTTCAAGAAAATATTGTGATGATGATGGTGGTTCATGTCACTTAGGTTTCAAGGATGAAAGGTTGGAACATGGGCAATCATTTCCTTGAGATGGTAATGGTAATTTTTCTGTTGGTAGGCAGTATTGGAACAGGAAATTTAAGGATGCTACCTCTACTGCTCAAGCAGCGGCTGAGTTTGGAGAACATGCAAGCCTAGCTGCCAGAGCTGTTGGAGAACTTTCAAGGAAATATTGTGTTGATGATGGTGGTTCATGCCACTTAGGTTTTAAGGATGAAAGGTTGGAACATGGGCAATAATTTCCTTGAGATGGTAATGGTAATTTTTCTGTTGGTAGGCAGTATTGGAACATGAAATTTAAGGATACTACCTCTGCTGTTCAAGCAGCGGCTGAGTTTGGAGAACATGGAAGCCTAGCTACCAAAGCTGTTGGAGAACTTTCAAGGCAATATTGTGTTGATGATGGTGGTTCATGCCACTTAGGTTTCAAGGATGAAAGGTTGAAACATGGGCAAGCATTTCCTGGAGATGGTAATGGTAATTTTTCTATTGGCAAGCAGAATTAGAACATGAAATTTAAGGATACTACCTCTGCTGCTCAAGCAGCGGCTGAGTTTGCAGAACATGCCAGCCTAGCTGCCAGAGCTGTTGTAGAACTTTCAAGGCAATATTGTGTTGATGATGGTAGTTCATGCCACTTAGGTTTCAAGCATGAAAGGTTGGAACATGGGCAATCATTTCCTAGAGATGGTAATGGTATGTTTTCTATTGGCAAGCAGAATTGGAACATGAAATTTGAGGATTCTACCTCAGCTGCTCAAGTAGCGACTGAGTTTGCAGAACATGCAAGCCTAGCGGCCAGAGCTGTTGTAGAACTTTCAAGGAAATATTATGTTGATGATGGCGGTTCATGCCACTTAGGTTTCAAGGATGAAAGGTTGGAACATGGGCAATCATTTCATGGAGATGGTAATGGTAATTTTTCTTTTGGTAGGCAGAATTGGAACATGAAAATTGAGGATTCTACCTCAGCTGCTCAAGTAGCGACTGAGTTTGCAGAACATGCAAGCCTAGCGGCCAGAGCTGTTGTAGAACTTTCAAGGAAATATTGTGTTGATGATGGCGGTTCATGCCACTTAGGTTTCAAGGATGAAAGGTTGGAACATGGGCAATCATTTCCTTGAGATGGTAATGGTAATTTTTCTGTTGGTAGGCAGTATTGGAACAGGAAATTTAAGGATGCTACCTCTGCTGCTCAAGCAGCGGCTTAATTTGGAGAACATGCAAGCCTAGCTGCCAGAGCTGTTGGAGAACTTTCAAGGCAATATTGTGTTGATGATAGTGGTTCATGCTACTTAGGTTTCAAGGATGAAAGGTTGGAACATGGGCAATCATTTCATGGAGATGGTAATGGTAATTTTTCTTTTGGTAGGAAGAATTGGAACATGAAATTTGAGGATTCTACCTCAGCTGCTCAAGTAGCGACTGAGTTTGCAGAACATGCAAGCCTAGCGGCGAGAGCTGTTGTAGAACTTTCAAGGAAATATTGTGTTGATGATGGCGGTTCATGCCACTTAGGTTTCAAGGATGAAAGGTTGGAACATGGGCAATCATTTCCTTGAGATGGTAACGGTAATTTTTCTATTGGCTAGCAGAGTTGGAACATGAAATTTAAGGATGCTACCTCCGCTGCTCAAGCAGCGGCTGAGTTTGGAGAACATGCAAGCCTAGCTGCCAGAGCTGTTGGGGAAGTTTCAAGGCAATATTGTGTTGATGATTGTAGTTCATGCCACTTAGGTTTCAAGCATGAAAGGTTGGAACATGGGCAATCATTTCGTGGAGATGGTAATGGTAAGTTTTCTATTGGCAAGCAGAATTGGAACATAAAATTGAGGATTCTACCTCAGCTGCTCAAGTAGCGACTGAGTTTGCAGAACATGCAAGCCTAGCGGCCAGAGCTGTTGTATAACTTTCAAGGAAATATTGTGTTGATGATGACGGTTCATGCCACTTAGGTTTCAAGGATGAAAGGTTGGAACATGGGCAATCATTTCATGAAGATGGTAATGGTAATTTTTCTTTTGGTAGGCAGAATTGGAACATGAAAATTGAGGATTCTACCTCAGCTGCTCAAGTAGTGACTGAGTTTGAAGAACATGCAAGCCTAGCGGCCAGAGCTGTTGTACAACTTTCAAGGAAATATTGTGTTGATGATGGCGGTTCATGCTACTTAGGTTTCAAGGATGAAAGGTTGGAACATGGGCAATCATTTCATGGAGATGGTAATGGTAATTTTTCTTTTGGTAGGCAGAATTGGAACATGAAATTTGAGGATTCTACCTCTGCTGCTCAAGCAGCGGCTGAGTTTGCAGAACATGCAAGCCTAGCTGCCAGAGCTGTTGTAGAACTTTCAAGGCAATAATATGTTGATGATGGCAGTTCATGCCACTTAGGTTTCAAGCATGAAAGGTTGGAACATGGGCAATCATTTCCTGGAGATGGTAATGGCAAGTTTTCTATTGGCAAGAAGAATTGGAACATGAAATTTGAGGATTCTACCTCAGCTGCTCAAGTAACGACGGAGTTTGCAGAACATGCAAGCCTAGGGGCCAGAGCTGTTGTAGAACTTTCAAGGAAATATTGTGTTGCTGATGGCGGTTCATGCCACTTAGGTTTCAAGGATTAAAGGTTGGAACATGGGCAATCATTTCCTTGAGATGGTAACGGTAATTTTTCTGTTGGTAGGCAGTATTGGAACATGAAATTTAAGGATGCTACCTCTGCTGCTCAAGCAGCGGCTGACTTTGGAGAATATGCAAGCCTAGCTGCCAGAGCTATTGGAGAAGTTTCAAGGCAATATTGTGTTGATGATGGTAGTTCATGCCACTTAGGTTTCAAGCATGAAAGGTTGGAACATGGGCAATCATTTCCTGGAGATGGTAATGGTAAGTTTTCTATTGGCAAGCAGAATTGGAACATGAAAATTGAGGATTCTACCTCAGCTGCTCAAGTAGCGACTAAGTTTGTAGAAAATGCAAGCCTAGCGGCCAGAGCTGTTGTACAACTTTCAAGGAAATATTGTGTTGATGATGGCGGTTCATGCTACTTAGGTTTCAAGGATGAAAGGTTGGAACATGGGCAATCATTTCATGGAGATGGTAATGGTAATTTTTCTTTTGGTAGGAAGAATTGGAACATGAAATTTGAGGATTCTACCTCAGCTGCTCAAGTAGCGACTGAGTTTGCAGAACATGCAAGCCTAGCGGCGAGAGCTGTTGTAGAACTTTCAAGGAAATATTGTGTTGATGATGGCGGTTCATGCCACTTAGGTTTCAAGGATGAAAGGTTGGAACATGGGCAATCATTTCCTTGAGATGGTAACGGTAATTTTTCTATTGGCTAGCAGAATTGGAACATGAAATTTAAGGATGCTACCTCCGCTGCTCAAGCAGCGGCTGAGTTTGGAGAACATGCAAGCCTAGCTGCCAGAGCTGTTGGGGAAGTTTCAAGGCAATATTGTGTTGATGATTGTAGTTCATGCCACTTAGGTTTCAAGCATGAAAGGTTGGAACATGGGCAATCATTTCGTGGAGATGGTAATGGTAAGTTTTCTATTGGCAAGCAGAATTGGAACATAAAATTGAGGATTCTACCTCAGCTGCTCAAGTAGCGACTGAGTTTGCAGAACATGCAAGCCTAGCGGCCAGAGCTGTTGTATAACTTTCAAGGAAATATTGTGTTGATGATGACGGTTCATGCCACTTAGGTTTCAAGGATGAAAGGTTGGAACATGGGCAATCATTTCATGAAGATGGTAATGGTAATTTTTCTTTTGGTAGGCAGAATTGGAACATGAAAATTGAGGATTCTACCTCAGCTGCTCAAGTAGTGACTGAGTTTGAAGAACATGCAAGCCTAGCGGCCAGAGCTGTTGTACAACTTTCAAGGAAATATTGTGTTGATGATGGCGGTTCATGCTACTTAGGTTTCAAGGATGAAAGGTTGGAACATGGGCAATCATTTCATGGAGATGGTAATGGTAATTTTTCTTTTGGTAGGCAGAATTGGAACATGAAATTTGAGGATTCTACCTCAGCTGCTCAAGTAGCGACTGAGTTTGCAGAACATGCAAGCCTAGCGGCCAGAGCTGTTGTAGAACTTTCAAGGAAATATTGTGTTGATGATGGCAGTTCATGCCACTTAGGTTTCAAGGATGAAAGGTTGGAACATGGGCAATCATTTCCTTGAGATGGTAATGGTAATATTTCTGTTGGTAGGCAATATTGGAACATGAAATTTAAGGATGCTACCTCTGCTGCTCAAGTAGCGGCAGAGTTTGGAGAACATGCAAGCCTAGCTGCCAGAGCTGTTGGAGAAGTTTCCAGGCAATATTATATTGATGATGGTGGTTCATGCCACTTAGGTTTCAACGATGAAAGTTTTGAACATGGGCAAGCATTTCCTGGAGATGGTAATGGTAATTTTTCTGTTGGCAAGCAGAATTGCAACATGAAATTTAAGGATACTACACCTGCTGCTCAAGCAACGGCTAAGTTTGCAGAACATACAAGCCTAGCGGCCAGAGCTGTTGTAGAACTTTCAAGTAAATATTGTGTTGATGATGGCGGTTCATGCCACTTAGGTTTCAAGGATGAAATGTTGGAACATGGGCAATCATTTCCTTGAGAAGGTAATGGTAATTTTTCTGTTGGTAGGCAGTATTGGAACATGAAATTTAAGGATGCTACCTCTGCTACTCAAGCAACGGCTGAGTTTGGAGAACATGCAAGCCTAGCTGCCAGAGCTGTTGGGGACGTTTCAAGGCAATATTGTGTTGATGATGGTAGTTCATGCCACTTAGGTTTCAAGCATGAAAGGTTGGAACATGGGCAATCATTACCTGGAGATGGTAATTGTAAGTTTTCATTGGCAAGCAGAATTGGAACATGAAATTTGAGGATTCTACCTCAACTGCTCAAGCAGCGACTGAGTTTGCAGAATATGCAAGCCTAGCGGCCAGAGCTGTTGTAGAACTTTCAAGGAAATATTGTGTTGATGATGGCGGTTCATGCCACTTAGGTTTCAAGGATGAAAGGTTGGAACATGGGCAATCATTTCCTTGAGATGGTAATGGTAATTTTTCTATTGGTAGGCAGTATTGGAACATGAAATTTAAGGATGCTACCTCTGCTGCTCAAGCAGCGGCTGAGTTTGGAGAACATGCAAGCCTAGCTTCCTGAGCTGTTGGAGAAGTTTCAAGGCAATATTATATTGATGATGGTGGTTCATGCCACTTAGGTTTCAACGATGAAAGTTTTGAACATGGGCAAGCATTTCCTGGAGATGGTAATGGTAATTTTTTTGTTGGCAAGCAGAATTGCAACATGAAATTTAAGGATACTACACCTGCTGCTCCTCAAGTAGCGGCTGAGTTTGCAGAACATGCAAGCCTAGTGGCCAGAGCTGTTGTAGAACTTTCAAGGAAATATTGTGTTGATGATGGCGGTTCATGCCACTTAGGTTTCAAGGATGAAAGGTTAGAACATGGGCAATCATTTCCTTGAGATGGTAATGGTAATTTTTCTGTTGGTAGGCAGTATTGGAACATGAAATTTAAGGATGCTACCTCTGCTGCTCAAGCAGCGGCTGAGTTTGGAGAACATGCAAGCCTAGCTGCCAGAGCTGTTGGAGAAGTTTCAAGGCAATATTATATTGATGATGGTGGTTCATGCCACTTAGGTTTGAACGATGAAAGTTTTGAACATGGGCAAGCATTTCCTGGAGATGGTAATTGTAATTTTTCTGTTGGCAAGCAGAATTGCAACATGAAATTTAAGGATACTACACCTGCTGCTCAAGCAGTGGCTGAGTTTGCAGAACATGCAAGCCTAGTGGCCAGAGCTGTTGTAGAACTTTCAAGGAAATATTGTGTTGATGATGGCGGTTCATGCCACTTAGGATTCAAGGATGAAATGTTGGAACATGGGCAATCATTTCCTGGAGATGGTAATGGTAAGTTTTCTATTGGCAAGCAGAATTGGAACATGAAAATTAAGGATTCTACCTCAGCTGCTCAAGCAACGGACTGAGTTTGCAGAACATGCAAGCCTAGCGGCCAGAGCTGTTGTAGAACTTTCAAGGAAATATTGTGTTGATGATGGCAGTTCATACCACTTTGGTTTCAAGGATGAAAGGTTGGAACATGGGCAATCATTTCCTTGAGATGGTAATGGTAATTTTTCTGTTGGTAGGCAATATTGGAACATGAAATTTAAGGATGCTACCTCTGCTGCTCAAGTAGCGGCTGAGTTTGGAGAACATGCAAGCCTAGCTGCCAGAGCTGTTGGAGAAGTTTCCAGGCAATATTATATTGATGATGGTGGTTCCTGCCACTTAGGTTTCAACGATGAAAGTTTTGAACATGGGCAAGCATTTCCTGGAGATGGTAATGGTAATTTTTCTGTTGGCAAGCAGAATTGCAACATGAAATTTAAGGATACTACACCTGCTGCTCAAGCAGCGGCTGAGTTTGCAGAACATGCAAGCCTAGCGGCCAGAGCTGTTGTAGAACTTTCAAGTAAATATTGTGTTGATGATGGCGGTTCATGCCACTTAGGTTTCAAGGATGAAATGTTGGAACACGGGCAATCATTTCCTTGAGATGGTAATGGTAATTTTTCTGTTGGTAGGCAGTATTGGAACATGAAATTTAAGGATGCTACCTCTGCTGCTCAAGCAACGGCTGAGTTTGGAGAACATGCAAGCCTAGCTGCCAGAGCTGTTGGGGACGTTTCAAGGCAATATTGTGTTGATGATGGTAGTTCATGCCACTTAGGTTTCAAGCATGAAAGGTTGGAACATGGGCAATCATTACCTGCAGATGGTAATTGTAAGTTTTCATTGGCAAGCAGAATTGGAACATGAAATTTGAGGATTCTACCTCAACTGCTCAAGCAGCGACTGAGTTTGCAGAATATGCAAGCCTAGCAGCCAGAGCTGTTGTAGAACTTTCAAGGAAATATTGTGTTGATGATGGCGGTTCATGCCACTTAGGTTTCAAGGATGAAAGGTTGGAACATGGGCAATTATTTCCTTGAGATTGTAATGGTAATTTTTCTATTGGTAGGCAGTATTGGAACATGAAATTTAAGGATGCTACCTCTGCTGCTCAAGCAGCGGCTGAGTTTGGAGAACATGCAAGCCTAGCTTCCAGAGCTGTTGGAGAAGTTTCAAGGCAATATTATATTGATGATGGTGGTTCATGCCACTTAGGTTTCAACGATGAAAGTTTTGAACATGGGCAAGCATTTCCTGGAGATGGTAATGGTAATTTTTCTGTTGGCAAGCAGAATTGCAACATGAAATTTAAGGATACTACACCTGCTGCTCAAGTAGTGGCTGAGCTTGCAGAACATGCAAGCCTAGTGGCCAGAGCTGTTGTAGAACTTTCAAGGAAATATTGTGTTGATGATGGCGGTTCATGCCACTTAGGTTTCAAGGATGAAAGGTTGGAACATGGGCAATTATTTCCTTGAGATGGTAATGGTAATTTTTCTGTTGGTAGGTAGTATTGGAACATGAAATTTAAGGATGCTAACTCTGCTGCTCAAGCAGCGGCTGAGTTTGGAGAACATGCAAGCCTAGCTGCCAGAGCTGTTGGAGAAGTTTCAAGGCAATATTATATTGATGATGGTGGTTCATGCCACTTAGGTTTCAACGATGAAAGTTTTGAACATGGGCAAGCATTTCCTGGAGATGGTAATGGTAATTTTTCTGTTGGCAAGCAGAATTGCAACATGAAATTTAAGGATACTACACCTGCTGCTCAAGCAGTGGCTGAGTTTGCAGAACATGCAAGCCTAGTGGCCAGAGCTGTTGTAGAACTTTCAAGGAAATATTGTGTTGATGATGGCGGTTCATGCCACTTAGGCTTCAAGGATGAAATGTTGGAACATGGGCAATCATTTCCTGGAGATGGTAATGGTAAGTTTTCTGTTGGCAAGCAGAATTGGAACATGAAAATTGAGGATTCTACCTCTGCTACTCAACTAGCGGCTGAGTTTGGAGAACATGCAAGCCTAGCTGCCAGAGCTGTTGGAGAAGTTTCAAGGCAATATTGTGTTGATGATGGTAGTTCATGCCACTTAGGTTTCAAGCATGAAAGGTTGGAACATGGGCAATCATTACCTGGAGATGTTAATGGTAAGTTTTCTATTGGCAAGCAGAATTGGGACATGAAATTTGAGGATTCTACCTCAGCTGCTCAAGCAGCGACTGAGTTTACAGAACATGCAAGCCTAGCGGCCAGAGCTGTTGTAGAACATTCAAGGAAATATTATGTTGATGATGGCGGTTCATGCCACTTAGGTTTCAAGGATGAAAGGTTGGAACATGGGCAATCATTTCCTTGAGATGGTAATGGTAATTTTTTTGTTGGTAGGCAGTATTGGAACATGAAATTTAAGGATGCTACCTTTGCTGCTCAAGCAGCGGCTGAGTTTTGAGAACATGCAAGCCTAGCTGCCAGAGCTGTTGGAGAAGTTTCAAGGCAATATTATATTGATGATGGTGGTTCATGCCACTTAGGTTTCAAGGATGAAAGGTTGGAACATGGGCAATCATTTCCTGGAGATGGTAATGGTAAGTTTTCTATTGACAAGCAGAATTGGAACATGAAATTTGAGGATTCTACCTCAGCTGCTCAAGTAGCGACTGAGTTTGCAGAAAATGCAAGCCTAGCGGCCAGAGCTGTTGTAGAACTTTCAAGGAAATATTGTGTTGATGTTGGCGGTACATGCCACTTAGGTTTCAAGCATGAAAGGTTGGAACATGGGCAACAATTTCCTGGAGATGGTAATGGTAAGTTTTCTATTGGCAAGCAGAATTGGAACATGAAAATTGAGGATTCTACCTCAGCTGCTCAAGTAGCGACTGAGTTTGCAGAACATGCAAGCCTAGCGGCTAGAGCTGTTGTAGAACTTTCAAGGAAATATTGTGTTGATGATGGCGGTTCATGGCACTTAGGTTTCAAGGATGAAAGGTTGGAACATGGGCAATCATTTCATGGAGATGGTAATGGTAATTTTTCTTTTGGTAGGCAGAATTGGAACATGAAATTTAAGGATTCTACCTCAGCTGCTCAAGTAGCGACTGAGTTTGCAGAACATGCAAGCCTAGCGGCCAGAGCTGTTGTAGAACTTTCAAGGAAATATTGTGTTGATGATGGCGGTTCATGCCACTTAGGTTTCAAGGATGAAAGGTTGGAACATGGGCAATCATTTCCTTGAGATGGTAATGGTAATTTTTCTGTTGGCAAGCAGAATTGGAACATGAAATTTAAGGATGCTACCTCTGCTGCTCAAGCAGCGGCTGAGTTTGGAGAATATGCAAGCCTAGCTGCCAGAGCTGTTGGGGAAGTTTCAAGGCAATATTGTGTTGATGATGGCGGTTCATGCCACTTAGGTTTCAAGGATGAAAGGTTGGAACATGGGCAATCATTTCATGGAGATGGTAATGGTAATTTTTCTTTTGGTAGGCAGAATTGGAACATGAAATTTAAGGATTCTACCTCAGCTGCTCAAGTAGCGACTGAGTTTGCAGAACATGCAAGCCTAGCGGCCAGAGCTGTT